>NW_015638940.1:240399-244944 GCF_001515625.1 Sinocyclocheilus rhinocerous | reverse complement strand
TTATGCTGCCTTCACGTGCTATCGGAATTATCGTAAATACGAGTTTCCTAATAAGAAATTGGACATGAAAGGCCTCTCAAGTCTATTTTTTACTACTGGGAAATAATTTTGATACCAGAGTTTCCAAGTTGGGCAGGTCATAATCTTTAAACATGGTGGAGGGGACAACCATTGCTGCTGTCAATGCTGTTCTCACAACAACTACATCCCTTTGTCTTGTTGCTGAAGTAGTGTATTTATAGGCTAGATACGAACGATCATTCGAAGCATATTGTATGTTTTATAAGCAGTGAAATAAGTATGTATTTGACCGAAATTCCAGAATTGTCAGCAAACTGCATGTGTAGCGCGGTGAATGTTTATGAGTCAACCAATGGGATGCTACATTTTAGGTCAAGGTCAAGTTTATTTATATAGCACCTTAAAAGCAACGAGTGCTGACCAAGGTGATGCACAGCCAAAACATCAGAAATATCAACTAACAAAAGCATTAAGACAATATAAAATTTGAAATAATTAAATAATACAATAAGTAATGCAGAACATCACCAAACAAAGAAACAAACAGAAACAAAACAAAAAAGTATTTTCAAGTTAAGCAAAAGCCTGAGAAAAAAAGATATGTTTTAAGAGATGATTTAAAAGAAGATAACGTAGGGGATGATCTGATGGATAAAGGCAAAGAGTTCCAGAGTGTAGGACCAAGAACTGAAAAAGCTCTGTTCCCTTTAGATTTTAAACAAGATTTTGGGACAATCAATAACTTCTGAGAACACTATCTAAGCGTTCTCACAGGAGAATAGAAATGGAGAAGATCTGAAACGTAAATTGGGGCAAGACCATGAAGGGCTTTAAATACAAAAACTAAAACCTAAATATCAACTCTGAATTTAACAGGTAACCAGTGAAGTGAAACTAACACAGGGGTAATATGCTCCCTCTTTTTTGGCCCTGTCAAAAAGCGAGCAGCAGCATTCTGTACCAATTGTAAATGTGATAGTGAAGACTGGTTAATTCCAGCGTAAAGAGCATTACAGTAATCCAGCCTGGTTGAAATGAATGCATGAATAACAACCTCTAAATCATTCAAACTGAGAAAAGTATTCAGCTTGCGAAGCCCCTTAAGATGCAAAAAACTGGCTCTGACTACTGAGTTAATTTGTTTGTCAAATTTCAATTCAGGATCAAAAATAACTCCCAGATTTTTAACCTTTTCATGGATGTTTTCTTCAAAAGGGCCCAGAGTAGGTCTTAAATTATGTAAATGGTGAGAAGGGCCAAACAATATAACTTCAGTCTTTTTTTGATTCAACTGTAGGAAATTATTTTCCATCCAATTCTTGATGTCCTCTAAACAAGCCAGCAAGGAGGAGTTACTTATAGTTAATAGAATGTCTAAAGTGGACTATCGAAATAAAGTGTAACCCAGATTTTTTACCTTTTCACAGATGTTTTCTTCAAAAGGGCCCAGAGTAGGTCTTGAATTATGCATAAATGTGGTATGAAACTTTATGAGACTCAAATATAAAACGAACAGGGAGCAAATACAGGGAAAATAAAATTGGAACCAAAATAGAGCCCTGGGGTACCCCACAAGTGATGGGAACTGAGCTTGATGAAAATTCACCAATTTCACACCGAAAAACTCCTGTTTGTGAGATACGACCAGTCTAATGCAGTACCACAAATGCCAACCTCAAGATTTAATCTTTTTAACAGGATGCGGTGATCTACTGTATCGAAAGCCGCGCTCAGGTCCAATAATAAGAGAATAGTACAGTTACCAGTGTCTGCAGATAACAAGAGATCATTTACTACTCTTAAAAGAGCTGACTCAGTACTATGTTTTGCTCTAAAGCCAGACTGAAAAGGATCCGAATATCATTAGAGCTTAGGTAGAGGGAAATCTGGTTTAATACAACCTTTTCCAAAACTATGTGCAGAAATGGCAGTTTTGAAATAGGCCTATAATTATTTATTTCAGTGGGATCAAGATTTGTTTTTTTGAGTAAAGGCTGGACCACTGCATGTTTAAGGCAGGAAGGGACAATGCCTGTCTGTACAGAACCATTAATAATAGAAAGTAAGCTAGGCAAAACAGAGGGCAGAACATCCTTCATCAACTTTGTAGGAACAACATCACAAGAACAAGTAGTTCATTTCATATTTAAAATAATGTCTGACAACTCAGAAAGTGAGATAGCTTGAAAGTTTGAAAACACAGAGGAGCTAGTATTTTCATATTCAAAATTCTGGGATAAATTACAAGAAATATGCACCCTGATAGAAGCAATCTTGTTGGTGAAGAAGTTACAAAACTTCTCACATAACTCCAAGCTAGGATCTGGGCCAGTTGGTCTAGATGGGTTTAACAGAGAATTTAACATAGAAAACAAAATCTTTGGACAATGAGAATTTTTTTTTATTAAATTGGAAAGGGGGCACCCCTGGCTTAGATCATCAGCCGTAAGCCAGGTTTCGGAAATAAATAAGAAGTCTAAATTATTTGATAAAAAGAAGTCATTCAGTAAAAATGTTTTGTTCAATACTGATCTTGCATTTAGCAAGGCCATTTTAATATCAAGCTTATTTGACTCTTGTAATGAGAAGTCATGCTGAAACGCCTCCGGTAGCGAGCGAAGGTGATTCAAGTTCGCCCCGCATGGGGATAAACAGCGTCGCCACGACGGTGGCTCATTAGACAATATTACAGGAATATTGCCTGGTATTGCAGTCATATATAGCCCTATTCACACGGGATTAGTATTATCTGGGGACCTTGTGTGATTTTGAAATTACCCCCCCCCATCTGAATTTCGTGTGGTGCATTCGCACGGGATAAGCGAAGCCTGTGATTTTACTCGAATTTACTGACTTATCTCCTGGATACGATGCCAAGGCTTTGAGAGTCCCGTTCTATGGTCCGGTTAGATGGATTTAAAAAAAAAGAAACTAATATAGTTTTGTGCCCTGTGTCATTTACATTTCACCAGGTTAAAATAAAATCTCAAGCTTTATACTTGATTTATTTGTAACACATTAACCTCAAAACATTTTCAGCTTTCACTTTTTGCAAATTGTATGGTGTAGCGATATGACAGCACCCAAAATACTATCAAACACTCCAACGCAGCTCCATTCTTCGCGAAAGATGGATAAAAAGGCGCACAGGAAACAAAAACCTCGAAAAATGATATACGACCCGCCAAATGCTGGCCGAATCACAGAGATGCCGATTCGAACGGGACATTATCACAGGACCTCGGTGTTCGGCGAAATATGGTAGGTCATTTGCGGGGAAATTTTTACTTTACAAATTACAGACATGGCCAATTCGCACGCGATTAAGATCACAGACAACCTCCGCAATTATTACAAATGACTGGATGTCACCAGGTACGAATAGGGCTATAGTCGACCGTGTACGCCATGTAAAACGAGTGCCACGGTGAATATATCGCGATCGACAAAGAATCCCCAGACCAGCGCATCATAGAAAAGTATCTGATGGCAGCATAACTGACCGATCATTCAATCGGATAAATTCAGAGGACGTGAACGTAATTGCCATAGTCGGTAGAAATGAGGAGACATCAGAGATGTGTCATTCACTATTCCAATTGACGATAATTCCCAGAACAAACAGAAATAAACAGCAGACAGAGTACAATTTCATAGTTAAATGTCCCATGGAGATAGACACTCACCGGGCAGATCCAAAGGAGTTCAATGGGAGTTCAATGGCATACCTTTGATAAAATAAGCTATTAGACGATGCTCAAAAGTCCAGAAGAAAAACTAGGCATAATAATTATCCAAAACTTGCAGCCCAGATGCAACAGAAGTCCGAGGAAAATTCTGTGGCAAAGACTCCGATGAAGCAATCACAACACAGAGTTGCCGACACCCAGAGAACGACATAAACGGCAATATGTTAATCCAGAAGACGCCTAAACACCAGGCCCGGTGTATGCACCACTCTGACGGCAGCAGCGGAGCAAGATTCCCGATTGTAGAATGCTTGAATTTAATATTGCACTAATCGAGGGGAACTCAGCCAGAAGAGAAATTCTCGGTTATTACCAACTTGAAGACACTGTAAAAAACAAGACAGTAGTTAACTAAAATAATAACATAAAATAAATAAATAAAACAATAGGACCGGAGAGCAGCGGCAGACAATTCGCACTGTGTTCACTCAACCGGAAGTAAAGCACTTAGCATTACGCTAACAGTTTATTCTTCTAAAAGAAAAGTTTTATTCTTTCCAACATTAAAGGGGTCCTATTATGCTTTTTGGACTGCTCAAAACTCCCACCCAGCCTCCCTCTCCCACCACCTCTTTATCAGTCCTCACCACCACCTCCACTGTCCCGTCAGCCCCTCAGCTCACCCTCAGCCCACCATCTCTGATGTGGGTTCGCCTCCAGCCTCTGAGTCCCAGACTCCGCCTTGGCACGTCGACCCAGCGGCTCCACCATGGCTCCTAGCTCCCTCCTCTCCGCCGGGCTCCTTCGACCCTCCGGCTCTGCCTTGGTCTGTCGT
>NW_015638940.1:226791-240373 GCF_001515625.1 Sinocyclocheilus rhinocerous | reverse complement strand
CCTCTCCGCCGTGACCTGGCAGTCCACCAGCTCCACCAGGCTCCCTCATCCCTCCGGCTCCACCTTGGTCAGTCGTCGACCCGCCATCGCCTCAGGACTCCACTCCTCCGGCTGCACCTCGTCTATCCATCCCACCGGCTCCGTTGGGCTCCCACCTCCCTCCAGCTCCACCTTGGTCCTCTGTTGTTCCAGCTCCACTGCGGCCTTCCGGATCCCCGCCTACGCCTTGGTCGCCTGAGCCATCTGCTCCAGATCCTCGCCGTCGCCCTGGCTCTACGGCTCTCCGTCTCCGCCCTGGGTTCCTCTCCCCCCTGCCGTTCATTTAGTGTTTGTGAGATCTCGTCGATGGTCTTCCCGTGTGCTAAGCCTTCCTCTTGTGGATTTACCTTCTGTTTCGATATTAAAGATTATTCTGGACATTGCTAACAATACCGGCTACCCGGACAACACGCTCTGCTCGTTCTACATAGCGAGCCTCAACACCGCGTGCAGAGCGCGGTTGTCCGGAGACGGTCCTTGAGGGAATTTCGCCGCCTTTGTGGAGTGGGTGCTGGTGAGAAACGCATCCCAGTTCACCATCTGCCACACTGATGAGGAACTCACCAGCCCCACTCCGGACCCAGTGCCCAGCCAAATACCACCCCGCTGCACGGAGCAACAGCAAGAGCCCACCGCAGATGGAAAGCCAGAACCCATCGCGACAGACGAGCCATCACCTAATGGAGCGACAGAGCTGAGGATTGCCCCGGATCCAGAGCCTCATGGAACGTCTGACCCGCCTGGCCGGAGGGAGGAGTACTGTCACTATCATGGACTTTTAGTTTGTTTACTTTCCTCATGTTTCCCTTGATCTAGTTTTCACTCGTGTCTGATTAGTTCATTCTGTTCACCTGTGTCTATTTAATTATCTTTATTTGTCTGTGTATTTAAGTTCCTGTCGGTTCAGTTAGTGTTTGTTGGATCTCGTCGATTGTCTTCCCGTGTGCTAAGCCTTCCTCTTGTGGATTTACCTTCTGTGTCGATATTAAAGGTTATTTTACCTTCATCTTCGTGAGTGTTTTGAGTACACCGGAGTGTGACACTAGCTGACTACTCTCAAATTGCATTTGTGGTACTTTGAAGGTAGAAATACCTCCTCTCCTGTCTTCTGAACTCTCTGCCTGTCCTGATACGACCATGGAGGTCGTGCCCGAACTGTTTGTCTACCCTGAAATATCTATCTACCCTGAACAGTTTGTCTGTCCCATCACGACCATGGAGGTCATACCCGAACTGTTTGTCTGCCTTGAACAGTCTGTCTGTCCTGTCTCGACCATGGAGGACCAGTGCTGGGAGTGGCCATCTGTGTGTGGGCAGCAACCGGCACGCAGTGCTTTAAATAAGACGCCGATTGGTCTGTGCAGTGCTTCATGAAGTCAAACACACCTATAGATAAGCGTCCACAATGTTTCAAATTGACAGCCCCCTAAATTATCTAGAATTCTGAGTTTCCCACTTGTAAATACAACATCACTTCATCATTTATGTGCTCGGATCTCGCTATTACGATATTTTAAAGTACAGCCACTTGAAAGCTGCACTACAATTCTCAGTTTTGCACTTTAAAATACAACTTAGAACTCATATGATATTTTAGAGTCTTACTCTACAGGCCTCAGCACAAGGCCCACAGTTTGTTTAGTGATAAAAAAAATGGCAAGCACTGATTCAGATCGGCAGTATACATCAGACTGTCTGACTTTACGCAACTTACAAGAGTACCAAACACTATACTGCTGTGTTTAATGTCCAAGCGGAGGGAATAATGAAACATGCTCAACTGAACAGTTCACTTTCTCATTTGTACCTTGGCACGTCGACCCAGCGGCTCCACCATGGCTCCTAGCTCCCTCCTCTCCGCCGTGACCTGGCAGTCCACCAGCTCCACCAGGCTCCCTCATCCCTCCGGCCTCTGTGGAATTCGGCTCCTCATGTTTCAACCATGTTTTGACCAAATCTTAGATTGTCTGATTCGGTCTGATATCCTACAATGAGCAAAATAAAATTTGTTTAGGTTTTTGTGCTAACATAATGCGTATGAGAACAATATTAAAAACCAGATAACTTTGAATGAATGTTCTATTTACATTACTAGATGAATGTTTGTTTGAACTTAAAGAGAACCTTGCCAGAACGTTAGCTGAAGTTCCTTGTTAGATGGGTAGATTAGTTTTCAGAACACTTTCACACAAAATAAATAATGGTAGTCTGATATAATAATATTTTGGTATGATATTTTTATGATCAGATCAAACCCACTGGCAAGTAACAGTGACTTCTGACAAAGCACCGTGACAAGAAGACAAAAAACTGAAACAGTTTCTCACATTCAATTTCTTCCACAAAGAAATGTATTGATCAGTACCTAAGTACTGCAAGTGGGGACATATGAGCACTATGAAGGTGGTCTATTTGAAAACAAAAAGAAAAAGCCCCAAAGACATTCTCTAAATCTAAAGAGGTTGTTGGAGGACGTAGGGAGAGACTCTGTAATCGGCCCAGAGATCACGTCAGTGTTTTTTATCAGCCTGACTGCCCTGTGAATCAACCATTGTGCCTCTGCTCAGGTGATAAATACACAAGCAAGGGATCTAACACACAAGATAGGACTCATTGTTGGGGAAGCTCGTCCTGTATTTCACTGGGCAGGTCCAGCTTGTGATGGATGGGGGGAGCCCCAGCCATATTTCTCCCACCGTCTTGTCCCTGGCACAGTGTTGAATCTGGGGAGTAGGGACAAACCAGAGAGTACAGGGAAAGGTGGAACAGGATATTCTGGGATAGAATGTCAACAGAACCACTGCTATTCAGTACTGTACTAATAGTTACATAATTTGATAATATTTCAATTTAATTGATTTCACAAAATGTTACATTTAAGCTGTATAGGTCACTGACATGCAATCACATTTAACAGTTATTTTGAATGCATACTGGGAATATGTTCATTTATAATTAAAAAGATAAACTGAAAAATATAAAGTGTATAAATCAATGAGTCTTCATTCTCTTCGCTGAGAGTGTATCATTCAAGTCATGTGCCATAATCAGCTTAATTTGAATAAGTATTTTACAAACATAAATGAAAATTTATTTTTCAGACAAGGATCATAAATAAAAACACAAGTAAAACAAAGAAACAAAGGTTGGGAACCAAGGAACATTAAGAAATTGTATTCATATTAAGTTTTGCGGAATTCTTTTTCTTATTAAACAACAGTACAGTCCACTAAACACCATGTACTTCTATCCCTCACAGCCTCATTTTCATTCCTGTCAGAAATTACCCTGACTAAAATCTATATTGTTGGACTGCTTTTTATGCAGCGTATAAAAGACTGAAATGTCTTGTGTAAACAGGTTTTGAAAGAAGAGGTTTTTTGTATTACTGAAACAGTCTCATCATTTGGCACTGAAACTGAATTTCTTTTTTCCAAATGTTAATTCTTTACAAATATTAAAATATTGTTGAATAGAACTGCTAAAGAACCAGAATTTGTTTACAGTAATCTAAGCAGTATCTTTTCAGAGCAGGGTTTTGGAAAGAGATATCTGGCAAAATCTGGTTCCAGAGCTTCACTACAGCACTTTTAAAGTGTTCTGTCTCAGAGTGTGCTCTGCTTTCTATCATTCAAACACATGCTCTATACTGTTCCTTCAGCTTCATAGTCACCTATAGAGCATGAGCGTCGAAGCAGAGCAAATTGAATTAGGTAGCCGATACGTTTGCCCCCATGGAAGCCTTCAGAGGACAAAAAAGGAATGTAGTATGAACTAATGGAACAGTTGTACAAATTAAGTGTGTTTTTTTAGGTGCGTCATAAGGCTCAGAGGGGTGTTCAGTACCCTCAGGCTGTCTTTAATGAGTGTGCGAGTGAGCCAGAGTCCCGCAGTGTTGTCGAACAGCAGTTCATGCATTAACCATCTCCTGATGACCATTTGAAGGCAGCACCGCTGCATCCAAATCCTACTATATAGCTGTTACCTTTTATTTCCTCCTTACTGCGACTGCTTCACCAAGTCCATTCTCTGAAGAAGCAATTAAAACTAGAAACCCTTTTGCGGCTTGACAGGTTTTGCATTCCTGTAGAAGGCAAAATGTTCAAAGGATAGAAAATCACTAAATGACTTCAAAACACTCAGTGGCTTATAAGAAGAGGTCAGCTTTACTTAAAGGGGTCATATCATGAAATGCTGGATTTTATCTTGATCTTCTAAGAGTTTTAATACACTACTGTACATAAACATCCTGTAAACTGAACTCAAAACTCCCTGTGAGCTTTTCTAACATCACAGTAGCTGTTTCCATCAAAGCTGCAAATGTAATATAAATTCAATATGTAATATATTGAAAAGATGGAAATTGAAATGATGGTAACTGCCGTTATGTGATTTTATAAAGCTAAAGGCATTTTAGATTTTTTTTTTTTTTAAAGTAAGGCCATTTACATCTAAATCTTTTCACTCTCAATTCTAAGTGCTCCTTATACTGTTTCCTCACTTCACTGAAAGACAATGAGCATGTTGTCTGTATTTTCAGCATAAACAACCCCCAACAACAAGCTTTATGTGCTGATGATTGTAGTTCAAGGTAATTTTGTAACATTATTACCTCACCGGCACATTACTTTCTCTCACACATACACAAAGTATCTGTGCGAATCATTTCTAAACATGGCAAGTTAATAGGTCTTGGCGTAAATAATGTCTAACGAGAAGGAGCCACCCCCTCAGAGCACTTTGACTGGCAATTATGATAAATTCCTTTAATTACTGCATGCTCAAGGGAGAGTTTAAATCTTGACTTTGGCACCAACATGACAACTTTTTGTGTACTTAAAGAGAAAAATAGCATCTCCGCGCCATCCTACAGAGGCCATTACAACTGGTAGCGCAGCTGCTCGAGAGGCATGTGAGGAATGGCTTTGGGACCTGGGCATCTATCACAATCTGGACCTTTTTTTTCTTTCATAAGAGAATTCGTCAGGCAGGTTTGGCCTGGGGTCACTTCCTCATGCAGGTAATCTCAGCTGGGCTGCAGCACGGCAGTGCTGGGTCAGGACTTTACAGCAGCTTTGCTCATAATGTTGACCTGAATGGAGAAAAAGCAGCATTGATGCAGAGGTTTACTACCTCTTAAAATCACAGGAGTAGTATGCTGGTCCAGAATGCTGATCGATCTCTGTTTACATTCTTGTAATCTCTGGAAAACTATTACATAAAACTTCTGTGCTTCACATGACGAGCTAAACTCACTTCCCAGCTAACAAAAATATGTTCTAAGACATAACGTTTTGCTAACTTTGATAACATTTTGCCAAAATGAAAACATTATTTCTGAATGTTCTCTGAACGTTCAAAATGTCCAGTTAAAATGTTTAAAAAAAAATTTCTTAGTGAAGTGAAAATTCCAATTTTATTATTTTGCATACATTATGGGAATATCACTTTCGAATGTTCTGTGAACCATCTTAGACAAACATCCAAATAAAATGTTTCAGAAACATTTTATGTTGTGCTAACTTTTTGTGCTAACGTTATTAAAAAAAAGATAACTTTAACTTCAAAATTCTATTATCGTTTTCGCTGATCTGTGTAAATGGGGATCGTTTTGACAATGTTTTTGTCTGTGCACAAAACTTTTCAAAGATGCAAAGGAAAAACCTTTCCATTTTGAGTACACTGTTGTCATTTAAACATACCCTAAGAACCCTAGAAATTGGTCCATTGTTTTCAAACAGGTTTTTGAAAAGCTACCACTGCCTCCTGCTGACAAATGTTCAGTAGAACAGGTCGCCCTTCATGACAGACCCCTCAACCATACCAAACTCTTTGGGACGCCAACTTAGATCTACTTAGTTGTCTCTGCACATTAAACTGGGATAAAACAAAGTAGATTGACATCAAAGTAATTGCACACTTCACTTTAGAAGTTTGACAGATTGTTCTGGCTCTTTTTCCTATTTGCCCACTCAATTATGTGTTTTCTGCATTCATCTCCAGGTCCTACTCATTAGAACAGATGCATGTCATTTCCTCACTTTGCTTTATAATGTAATAACCTGGTAGCAGAACTCATCCTACACCCCTCTCCTCAGTAGTCTCTAAGCATATGACAGATTCCAATGACAGATTGCCAATCAGAACAGTTTGGTAAATGTTGGAGCCTGTCAATGTCAAACAAAAACAACACAGCTGTTGTTCTAATATCAAAGGTGTTACTCATCAGCCGAAATGAGATGCATCTTGCTTTTATCAGCCGTCACTAACCTGATCTTGATTCAAGGGGACAGTGATTTACTCTCTCAGAGGCTGACATGCAATCTGAAACTGCTATATGGCAGGTGAAATTACCGAATAAGTTGTGAAGCTACTTTCAGCTTATAAAGTCATTCTTTATCATAGTCTTCAATAAAGCACCTAATGGATTTCAGCAGCCAGGCCTGTGTTTGTTTATTCACTTTATCCTTAATTATGTGAACATATTCATTTTAAATTATAAATCAGAATCATGTGCATTTCACAACAGAACACAATGGACTGCATGCATATGAATGGGAACAAAAATGGTGCTATATTGTGACCTTTAAAGTCAGTCAATGTCTGTCTGTGACGTTTTGTTTAATAAGAAATTTCACACAGTCATCTAATACAACTTGATTCTCAATAATTCATAATATACCGTATGTTTACAATTTGTGCATTTCACAAACTGAACACAACAGATTTCATGCATTTCAGCTCGACTGCTTTTGCATGCATATGAACGGAAGAAAATTGTGTATTAAGTCTATATTGTGACCTTTAAAAGTCAGTCAATGCCTGTCTATGATGTTTTGTCTAATAAAACATTTCACACAGTCAAAATACTAAAAATACAAAATACAAAATACACATACTCTTACAAAATACACACTCAGAATTTTAGGCAATTTACTTTGATAGTCAACAATAGCAATAATGTATATTAAAATGCTATATATTATACTGTAATATTACAGTATAATAACGTGCTATATTCGTATTTGTTTTCTGTGTACATGATGATTTTATATTGTGTATACTTCTGTTTTTTATTGCCTATAGGAACTACATTCACCTCTTTTATTATTCTGTGAGAGAGCATTGACAATAAGCTGTGACTTGATGTGAATATATTTCATGGGACATGTTGTGTCCAAATTTGGTTATAAATTCAACAGAGACTGAAATAAAGTGATTTTTTTTTTTCATGTTTGTACTAGTGGAAGCAACAAAGCAATCAGATGTAAACAAAGATGTATAGGTGGGGCACTGCAACAGTAGTCAATCATGTAAAGTATTTCAGCAGTGATGACAGAGAGCATCTCGTTCACTCCGCTGCCATGCACAAGAGCAGGACATCAACATCCATCACAGCTGTCAATACCACTGTTTGCAAATAACATCAGTGCTGGCAGGGAGGACTGGTGAAAACTTCAGATTAACTTACAGTATGACTCTATTTACATACAGTACAGTGGTCCCCAAAAAAGCTAAATTTAAAGCAATAGTTCACCCAAAAATACAAATTTACTGAAAATTTACTCGCACTAAGGCCATCCAAGATGTGGATGACGTTTTTTCTTTATAGGAACAGATTTGGAGAAATGTAGCATTACATCACTTGCTCACCAATGGATCCTCTGCAGTGAATGAGTGTCATCAAGATGAGGAAAAGATTCCCAAATGTGTTATATTACACGATTCTACAATGCTTCTTTTGAAAGGTGTTTTATTGACCAAAACAACTGAGGCAGTAGTACAGTATATTATTCTCATCATCACTTTTTACGCATTTTCAGCTTTCAGTACTGTCATGGGATAGTCTACAGCTCAGAGGATGAAGAATCATAAAATGACACGCACCCAAGGTCTTGAATTTATGAACTGTAGGATCATTACTAAAGCAACCTCAGCTAACTGAACCAGTGAAGAATCAAGGTTTCTCATCAACTCCCTTTAAGAGTCATATCATGGCACATTTATTTCAGCACTAAAACATAATGCAGGGCTTTATTATTGTCCATTGTGCTGAGCTTGTATATTTTCATCATATCTAGCGCAGAATCAGATGATATCAAACATATAATTGAGCAAATGAAAGCATTAGCTACTTAAAACCTACAATCTGCAACAATACTGTTTGATGAGCCTTTTCTAACATTTGCAGATGTAGATTAAATAAATAATTTGTTATGCCATTTTCTTATATACACAGGGGTTGAAAAAAATTATGTGAACACCTGGGAAATAGGCAGTACTGTATTTCTTTATTCAGGTGTTTTACCACAATTTGCCTTTAATACAGCTTCTAACTTTCTTAGAATAGTCATACCACATTTGAATAGTCTCCAGTTGAATGTTGTCTATAAAAAATATGCCAATTGTTTCAGAGATGCTGAAGAAGGGAATCTGCTTCTTCAAGTCAGGGGCTTGAACTGGAGAGTGCAGTTGTTGACGTTCATCTTGGTGCTTCAACTGTCCAGGTTTCATCATCATGACACTGGTTTTTTTTTGTTTTTTTTAGAAAAATAACACTGAAGTGACATCAACATGACAGGTGTCAAACAAACACAAAGTTACCACCATTCAATGCAAGTATATTAGGTGACATAACACTTTCTGAAGGTGTAGTGATTGTGTGCAGGAATAAGCATAAGTGTTAGAATAGAGGAGGGCACACGGCAGTTGCCCTGACATTGACAAATAGGAGTAATCTAGCACAGGGCTATTATTTACATATTTATGTTTCGACTATGTCCTACTATTCCTTCAGGATTAAATGAGCTTCCATTATCAACTAACGTTTCAGTGGCAAGAACATTAATAAGATAAGGCTTTGTAGTGAGTCTGGAGTCTTGATTTTTCCCCGTGTGTGCATTATTTATCACCTGTCACAGTTTTAAAAGCAAATCTTCAATGAACCTGGCTTTGGCTAAGAATCAAAGCACTCAGGTCTTTTTTTGGGTAACACACAAACAGTGTTAAAACGGTTGCACGACATCAGCAAAATTTCCACTGAACAAATTTCAGTTTCCTTGCAATTAATCATATAATGTGCATGCACATGTGTATATGTTCCTGGGTTAGAACTAAATCCTATTCAGGTAAAGGTTTTGATGTTTTCTGTGTTTTCATTATCTGAGAACAAATGTTGGGTATTAAATTTGTGTTCTGGTGCCATGCCTTATTATAGTAAAAGTGTCTTCCTTCTCAACATGGTACAGGGTAAGAGGCTCTGATAATGAGGATTAGTCTGCATCATGTGTGGCATGTTTGCTAACTGAGGAAGCGCCAAACAGCTCCTCTGGGACCATTTTCAGTCTGTCTTACACAGCCTAATATATATATATATATATATATATATAATCTGACAGTCCCTGAGAGGGATTCAACACTACCATAATGTGCCAAACAAATGTTTAGCTCTTCACACAGTAGCTGAATGAGTGCTGACAATGAGAAACTTATAGGTCAGGGATAGACAGTAGCCCAACATTATGTGTTTGTTCACAGCTAGAATGGCTGTGCTAGATGTTTGACTTCTCCTTTTATAACTGAGATTTATTCATTTTAAAATTGCTTCCCATTTTATTGGTGAGTAATATTATTGAGGTGAATTTTAGATCAACTTTTTCAGGTGTATGGACTCACATTGTCACGTTCGTTACTGTGAGGAGCACGGAACGAGGAGACGAGGCGTAAACTTCCAACGAACAGACTTTATTTGACATCAAAGGAACCAGGAACACACACGTAGCGGGGAGAGACGACATTCAATACCAGACGACAAACTCAGAACAGGAAACACTTTAAATACACATGACATGACGAGGGGATGATGAGAAACACCTGGGAGCAATAACATAATTTCACATGAGGGAAAACTGGGTCATGGAAAGCACGTTGGGGAGGAAAACACAAGACACGGAACATAGGACTGACACACATGTGCACATGTTGCACATCCATCAAAATTAAAATCAGACCCCCGGCCATCTGAAGCTTCTCCTCACCTGGTCAGCACAGTGAGGAGAAGCAAAGAGGGAGGGAATCTCTGCTAGATCATTTAAAACCAGGTGAAGAAGAGGGCATGATCTCATTTACTGATAATTCATTGAGCATTTTACTCGAAGATTTCAGGGAATGAATTTTACAAGAACCCTGCACTGGAACTTAATAACAAGAAGCATAACATCTCCTGCTAGAGGTATCATATCACTCAGAACAGTGGAAATGTCATTGGAAGTAGATCAGGAGACCAATACAGTTTCATAAGTGTTTTATAAAACTATGTAAGTGATTTATTTCAGAATATTGACAAAGATATGTCCGAACATTGTACCCTTTTTAATTTACACCATTATTTATGTTAATTGCCACTACTGTAACCAACTGGGATGAAGGTGCTTGGGCACACAAATAATAGTCTATAATACTCTTACCTGAACATAACACAAATTTTATGGTTCATTACACTTTTGTTCAACAATTTATGCTGTAATGGGTGACCACATGCATGCATAGACTGTTTCCCAAGATAATTAGCTAGATAATTGATGTGTCTGACTTAAAGTCTTGCTCACCACTGAAAAGGACATCTTTTCTGTTTTTACCAAGAACATCAGTTCAAGGCCAAGAACCTTTAATGACTTCTCAGTTAAAAGTTATTTCAAGAAAAGTGAGAAATTATCACAGAGAAAGAACTAATAAGATGGATAAATAAATGAAGAAACACATGCGATCCCTGTTGTTAATTTGCCCCTAAGATGAATCAAGCTTCTCACCTCTGATAAAAACAGGCTGTTTGTGTACTCCGCTAATTGAATTAGGAGAGCAGCATATAGTAATGGCTTCATTATACAACTTGAAAATATCCTACAGCTCATTATATACTGCTTTGTGGACTAAATGAGGTCATTAAGCAGACAAATGGCAATGTGTGCACCATTCAAGTAAGGTAAAAACACTACTATAAAAATTGTTCAATTATTATTGGGTTTTCATGCAGCAACTATGCAAATACTGTTACTTACAGGTGCTTATGTACTGTAATTCTTTTGGGAGCACTTACAAAATGAACATTTGAAGACATGGCAATATTTAAAATCAGATTAAGTAGCCCGAGAGAAAACATGCAGTTTCATGAATCGTAAGAAGATGCAGCATCTCGTTCTCTACTCAGGGAACCGGTGTTACATGCATAACCTGAGACGGCTTTCACTTGGATGTGGGGTCTAATCCATATAACATAACACTGGGTTGAATAAACCATCATTTAGAGGGTCTCTGTGATCAGATTCCAGCTGTATTATCCACTGTTTTGCTATTGGCCAGAGTATTTAAATCAACAACAGTCCCACAGTGATTGACCTTAACTCTGGCCCTACAGTGTTTTTCTCTGTGCATAAATTTACATCTGTCTGTGTATCTTAGAAACAGATGACAAAAAAGAAAACAAAGAAGAATTAAAATCATCAAATTGATCCTATATTGCAGCTGTATTGACATTTTCACCTTTTTGTTTGTGCAGAAATGCATAAATCCCCATGTATCACTTTCACTTTTACGAGTAAACAAGCCTCAGTGATGATTAATGAGTTATTCTTTTATTGTTTAGGGTGGTGTAGCACATTTCCAACATGGACTGGTAGTTTGTGTGCATTACACTGGGGCAGTCGTTGCCTAATGTTTAGAGAGTCAGACTTGTAACCCAAAGGTCACGGGTTCGAGTCTCGGTACCAGTGGGAATTGTCCACCCTCAATACCACGACTTAGCTGAGACCCTTGAGCAAGGCACCAAACCCCCAACTGCTCCCCACTGCTCTGGGTGTGTGTTCACGGTGTGTGTATGTTCACTAATCACTGCTGTGTGTGTGTGCACTTGGATAGGTGAAATGCAGAGCACAAATTCTGAGTATGGGACACCATACTTGGCCACATGTCACGTCCTTTCCTTTCCTTTTTTACACCAAGCTTCACCGATTTTTGGATGCCCACCTCTCAATAAAAAGTCACACTGTGAGATACAAAGTGGTTAGTCCAGATTGGTTAGTCCAGCTTTGGTACCACACCATAGGAGAAGTTTTTATGGCAAAGAGTTCTACCGTGTCTACCAGAAACTGGTCAAAATAATGACATCCACCTTATTGGCCTCTTAAGTAATGTCAAAATTATCTCTGCACTCACAGAGGCATACTATATTCACACACATTTAAATTATCTCTTAGAATTCAAGAGCCCGCTTTCTTCTGCAATTATCCTGTAGTTAGAGCTATAGGAATTTGCAGAGCTCAAGAAAGAAAGAAATGTGCAAAAAAAAAGTAGTTTACACATGCTGCTTCCAAAAGTACAGAAAGAAAGGTGTCATGTTCATTCCAGTCTATTGACTTCAGCCCCTTTCTTTCTGAACAGGTTGAACTTTTACAATGGATATGGTCATTATTTTTTCATTTTCAGTTCCTCATAAAGTTGAGTGGCTGCCTGCTAACGCTCATAAACAGGGGGGAGGTTGAGCCTGTAAATCAATGGGGAGATGTTAAATATATTAAATCGTACACTCCAAGGTCCGTGGCACAGCAATATCAATAAAATGTCATGGTCAGTGATATGTTCATGCATAGAGTCTGGTGCAAGAGCTTGATTGTAGGAAGTTGCCATTCATTTCTTTCAAGTTTTTGATAATTATAAATACACATGAACCTTGAATCTACCTCCTCAAATGATAGGAATGAATGGATAGTTGTAATACTTAATGGTTTAGATTCAGTTTTCAAAGTCAAATCTGTAATATTGGCCCTAGATCAAAATTACATGAAAGAGAAACTTAAAAAGAAGACCTGAAAAAGTCACGCAAAGGTTAATTAAAAGTCTTGATTATTGTTCATTCTCTGAAGCTGCTATAACAGCTTTGCTTTTAACCTCTCACATAAGAAATATTTTATTTTAGAAACTTTCACGTCACCCTGCTTTACAGCAGAAATCAACTTATTTTGTCATTGTTTTAAATACTGTCATCAATAATTAATGGTTCGCATTAAGACAGGAGTGTCGAGGAAAATCGTTTATTAGCATCAAATCAAACAGGAAACAGGTGTTTGCTAATTAAATCTCAGAATGTAATGAGTGACCCATGCTGCCTGATAATGAATCAATATAGCCCATGCATCTGCTGCTTGCTTTACTATCAAGTTATTTCAGCAGTTACCAAGACTTAAATTGCACTGGTACAATGGTAACTACAACTCTTTAACATTGTTTTAAAGGGGTCATATGATGCTGCTAAAAAGAACATTATTTGGTGTATTTGGTGTAATGAAATGTGTTTATGCGGTTTAAAGTTAAAAAAACACATTATTTTCCACATACTGTACATTATTGTTTCTCCTCTATGCCCCGCCTTTTTGAAACACGTCGATTTTTACAAAGCTCATCAGTCTGAAAAGCGAGGTGTGCTCTGATTGGCCAACTATCCCGTGCGTTGTGATTGGCCGAATACCTCAAGCATGAGACAGAAATGTTA
>NW_015638940.1:216199-226667 GCF_001515625.1 Sinocyclocheilus rhinocerous | reverse complement strand
CAACAATACTACAGCGAGAATATAAGTTACGCCTTCTTTCTTTGCGTGAACCTTTGGGCGGCGTTATGCAAATCTTCCCACTTAGTGAGGTAGATATGTGGGGGCGTGTTCGAACGAGCCGTTTTAGGTAGGTGTGGCTAACTCTTAACTTTTATAAAGAATATCTCTTTGGATTTGAGACTTTAGTCTTTACAACTTTACAGATCTTCTTTATGCACCAAGAGCTTGTAACACTCCAAAGAGAAAGGAAAAAATGAAATCGCATCATATGACCCCTTTAAGAGAATGTGTACCAAAAATGACAAATTGGATCATTTTCTACTGATGTGTAATCTGACGTTGAACTAGTTAGATGTTAGAAGATGAGAAGTTAGATGGTGACAACATTAAAAATAGATCATATCAAACTGTTCAAACAGCATATATTCAGCAATCACACATTATGTGATTTATAACATATCTAAAACAGTTTACAGATATGAACTAAACTAAAAATCTTATGACATTGCTTATTGTTGAACTATCATTAAAATAATACACATTCAAATAACCATATTTTTGATTTAAAAAAAAATCTTGGATAAAATAAACAAAACATTATGCAATAAAAGTGCCTGCTTGGAAAGTAAATGTTCATTTGCCAGGTTTGCCCGTTTAGTTTGGTCTTGTTTTATCTGTCAGAAAACTATTCACATTTATGCATTTGGCAGACACAATCCAAAGTGATTTAAAGGAATAGTTCAATTTGCTGAAAATGTACTCTCTCTCAGGCCAACCAAGATATACAGGTAGATGAGTTTGTTTCTTCAGATTTTGGAGAAATTCTGCATTACAGCACTTGCTCACCAATGGATCCTGGGTGCGGTCAGAGTCCACACAGCCGATAAAAGCATCACAATAATCCACAAGTAAACAACACGACTCCAGTCCATCAGTTAACATCTTTTGAAGAGAAAGCTGCATGTTTGTAAGAAATTATGTTATAGATAGAGGACTCGTTTTTTGAAGTTATAAACTTCTTAATGACAGATTTGATAATCACAAACATGCAGCTTTTTTTTTTTGCGTCACTGATGGACTGGAGTCCTGTGGATTACTTGTCATGTGTTTTTATCAACTGTTTGGACTCATATTCTGATGGCACCCATTCACTGCAGAGGATCCACTGGTGAACAAATGATGTACAGTAATGCGAAATTTCTCCAAATTTATTCTGATTAAGAAACAAACTCATTTTTGGTTCAACTATTCCTTTAAAGTATTGTACATTTTGCCAGTATGTCTGCACTTCCCTATGGCCTTGACAGTGCATCCGGTGAGCTACAGGAAAAAATAAATACATAAAAACAAAAATACAGTAAAAAGGACAAGAGCCAATCACAAGTTTTCAAATCATTACCAGTTTGATAAAGATGAATCTCACTGTCTGTTCACAAGAAGTCCCAGAGGAACCAGTGATATAGAGCGTATAGATGGTTCCTAATTAAAATCCATACTCTTAATGAGCATTCAGACAATAACTGGTTAACATGATTACAAAAGATAAGGGTGGTAAATCAAGCTCTTTTTAATTAAGTATAAGATTTGCTTCCTTGCAAAGATAAAGAAAAGGTGCCATTAGCTGTGCTTGCTCTGTTTTATGGACCATGTATTGATTCACAATTATGTAAGTGTAATTCTTTAAAACAAATCACATTAATATGTAATGCAGTGAGACACCACAGACTAAAAGAGAAAAAGGCACATTATAATGAAATGCTTAAAGATATATGAAATAAGCATTTTAATAAGTGCCAAATTTACATTTTTACCTTTCTAAAACAATCAAATCAGGTGAATATAGCAGTTGGGGTCTTTTAATAAAATTTTCTTCCATTCATTACAATACACAGGTGATCCCTGCTGCTGCTTCATTCAATGAAAGACTGTGACTACATTTCAAACACTGCCACATAATTGCAGAATGAAATAAGCCCACTAAAAATAATTCAACAAATCTGTTTCTCTCATGAAACATCTTTCCAGCTGAGCCATTAAACACAAACTATAACTAATTCTTATTATCGATTCACAACCCCCCCTCCCACCTTCAATACCACGACTGAGTTGCCCTTGAGCAAGGCACCGAACCCCCAACTGCTCCCCGGGCGCCGCAGCATTAATGGCTGCCCACTGCTCCGGGTGTGTGTTCACGGTGTGTGTGTGTTCACTGCTGTGTGTGTGCACTTTGGATGGGTTAAATGCAGAGCACTAATTCCAAGTATGGGTCACCATACTTGGCCACATGTCACGTCACTTTCACTTTTCACAAAATTCTTTAAGTTACATTTTCAGCCTGGTCTGCCTCAGCGGTCTAACAGCTCTCTTCAATGTCAAAAGCACCGCATTAATATAGAGAATGTGAAGCTGACGTCACGCCGCGTTGAGTTCTGGAAAACTGCTTTGTTTGTCCGCCATACAGGGAGGATCACGCTGCTTTTCCGCTATTGAGTTTAGGGCAGTATTTTGATTTTCTGTTGTGATTGTGAACAATGTCACCATTGTATGTCACAGCTGCATCGAGAATTGCAATAATAACTCAGATCATCTTTCTGAGAGAAAACTGGACAATGCAATACGTTTTTCGCCTTTTCTACATGTAAAAACACCAAGGGAAGCAGGTTGTGGAGAAGGCGAGAAGACGCCGTATAGTAAATCTATTAATAATATCGATGATTAAACCCACTGCCTATCACTCAATAAAAGAATCACATTGCTGGGTGTTTTTGAAAGTTTTTATTTTGTTTGGTTTAATAATTAACGTTACCTTTGCAAGTATGACTCTCACTCGGCTTGTGAATTAGCAGAACTTGAACAGGGACATTCTAAAATGCTTAACACGAATAACGCTTAATGTGGCTTAATGTACCAAGACAGAGATAAAGACAGAACTATAAAGCATACTATGTGCAGATACGCATATAAGCCCAAAATGTGAATGCAACAGGTTTATTCAGTGATTTTAAAAGACCACATTCTGCACACACCTTACTAATAAAGCATACTATGTGCAGAAAAACAGATGAGCCAAAAATATGAACTTTTAATATCAGTCTTAATCCATATGAGAGGTGGTGGTGCTTCTGTAGTGACCATTCTGAAGCTGGCAGGTCGTACGGGTCGATGCTGTTGATGTCAAGCAGTTTCTCTAAATAACGCTGCTTGGAGGTGTAATTTAGTCTCTCTCGATAGAGCCCCTTTCCTTTTGCTTTATCCTTCTCCATTTCGTCCCAAGAAACTGCACCACATTTTAAAAATACAAACAAATATCAAGCTGCTCTCTCTCTGTTTCACTGTCCAAGTAACCATGGCAACAGATAGCGTATCCTGCTAATATAGCGATGCCTTCCCGAAATGCAATGCGAAGTGAAAACATGGTCACGGAACTCCTCATTCTCTATACGGTTGTATATCATACATTAGTGTTCACTAGTGTCACAGTGTAAATATGTTATTCAAAGTCTAATTTAAACATTAAATTAAAGGCAAGGCAAGGCAAGTTTATTTATATAGCACATTTCATACACAATGGTCATTCAAAGTGCTTTACATAAAAGAAAAGAAAATAATAATAAAAAAAATTAACACAAAACAAGGAATTTAAAACTTTGAAAATGAATTAAATATTGATTTAAGAGGTTTAAAATGAATTTCAAACAGTTAAAGGGGTCATATGATGCGATTTCAATTTTTCCTTTCTCTTTGAAGTGTTACAAGCTCTTGGTGCATAAAGAAGATCTGTAAAGTTGCAAAGACTAAAGTCTCAAATCCAAAGAGATATTCTTTATAAAAGTTAAGAGTCAGTCACGCCTACCTAAAACGGCTCGTTCTAACACGCCCCCACATATCTACATCACTATGTGGGAAGATTTGCATAACGCCGCCCAAATGTTCACGCAAAGAAAGAAGGCGTAACTTTTATTCTCGCTGTAGTATTGTTGCTGCCGCCATGTCGTGAAGGCACTGTGTGATTCGTTGTGAAAGCAAAACTACTTTGTTTGGCCCTCCAAAAGAGGAACATATCTGCTTCGTCATAAATATAATGCAAAAACAGTGTTATTTTATTTTCAGTAATTCTGTGTATGCCTCTTTTGCTGTCATTGCTATCACATACATTATATATGTTATATATAATATTTAATATATATTTCCAAAATATCAGTCATCAGCCAGTGAAAAACACAAATCGGATGGTCAACCACGGTTATTCTAGTCAGAATTCTGGCAGCAGCGTTCTGGATGAGCTGCAGCTGTCTAATGGTCTTCTTGGGAAGGCCGGTGAGGAGACCATTACAATAGTCCACCCTGCTGGTGATAAAGGCATTAACAAGTTTCTCCAAGTCTTGACTAGAAACAAAACATCTAATTCTTGCAATGTTTCTTAGATGATAGTATGCTGATTTAGTTACTGCTTTGACATGACTACTGAAACTAAGGTCTGTCTCCAGAATCACACCAAGATTCCTGACTTGATTTTTAGTTGTTAGACCCCTAGAGTCAAGGTATGCATTCAATTTGAGAACTTCATCTTTGTTTCCAAATGCAATGACTTCAGTTTTTTCCATTTTTAACTGAAGAAAGTTCTGGCACATCCAACTGTTAATTTCATCAATACATTGGCAGAGGGAGTCAATGGGGCTGTAGTCATTTGGCGATAAGGCTAGGTAAATTAAAGAAACGTTTAAAAAAAAATGTAAAAACAACCTATGAAAAAGTGATTCAGAAATACTTAAAATTCTGCACTATTTGTATGATAATCAAATACAGGTATTGGCACAGTGGTCAACCAGAAAAACTTAAAATGGCACTTCATGCCCAAAAGGTTGCCGACCCCTGCACGAATGGTTTTACCGTGATAGGAATAAATTACATTTTAAAATATATTTCAATAGAGCAGAGTTATTTTAAACTGTAATAATATTTCACAATTTTACTGTTGTATTTTTGATTAAATAAATGCAGCTTTGGTGAGCATAAGAGACTACTGACTTCAAACTTTCGAAGAGTATTTTTATCACAAGTGCTCAATTTAATGCAATGTGAGGGGAGTTTGAACAGTTTCTCTTCTTCTTCTCTCTCTATATCCATATTGGCTGACATTTGTATTCAGTCGCTCACTGATCCTCTGACATTTCCCCACAGAAGGCAGGCAAATTCTGACACATTTTTCATGCCTGTAATGGCACTCTTCTGACCTTTGTGTTGATTCAACACAAGGATTTTTCTACTCATAAGAAATAATGCAGCATTTGTGCTGCACAAATATCCTCCATTTGACTGTGAACAGACCACTCCATGTAAAATGCCAGGATAGTGACATTTGTGATGTCTGTGATGGACAGACAGAAAAACACTTTTTTAACAGCTCCAAGTATGAGTAGTAAACAGTATGATTAGATTTGATTGGAGCACTCTGAACTTGAATTTGTAGATCCTGTAATCTACATCTGAATTGTTGCCTCAAGATCCACACAGACACTTCAGCAGTGACTGCAGTTGGAATAAGACATCACCATGGATACCAGAAGTGTTTTTCTCTTGTCTTCCACTTGTAGGGTACAATTGTCTGTGTGAGGAAATAAATTAGGACCCATATGGCTTTATACAATTATAGTGTTTTTGACTTGGTAAACAACACATTTAGGGCTGCTGAGAGGCAATTAGACTAAACATGAACTGGACCTCCGGGTCATTTTCCTCATGTTCTGTGGTATCAGAAGAGGGTTTAATGCTATTTTTTACATGATTACCCCTAATAAAACTTTTGATAAGAAGCAGTTTATCTTCACACATATTGTCCTGAGTGCATCACGATGCACGATGTTCTCACTGTTTCTTATGAACAAAAGTCACAACAATCAAACAACAGTACAATTCCATGTCTGTTTTGAACACACCATGCAAACATTCATAGTGCTGGCTGGAAAAAAGGAATGTGGACATGTGATTTCTGCTTGAACAGCTTGACCCTCCTTTGCCAGTGATCACCTCCACCAGACATTTCCTGTAATTGCGGATCAGACCTGCACAACGATCAGAAAGAATTCAGCACCATTCCTCTTTACAAAAGCCTTGCATTTCAGCGATATTCTTGTGATGTCTGGTGTGAATTGCTCTCTTACCAAAGCATCTCAGTCAGGATGTGGTCAAAACTCTGACCTGGCCACTCTAGAGGGCCTGCTTTTTTTCTGCAGTAACCACAAATGCATGAAAAAAGACAAAGATCTACGATTCTGACCTTTAAGATTACTTTTTAGGACAGTAAAGCTCATTTTACCCTTCAATTTTCAAAAAGAAAAAAATATATACATTTCAAAGTATTGTATTTATACATAATGTATGTATATGAATTGTACTTTCTTTAATAAAAAATGAATTAATTTACATTTAAGAATTATTTAAAAACCATGACTCTAAAATACAAGAAATAGAATAATCATTTAAAAAGAATAAGATAAACAATACCAGACAAATTTGGATTTGTGCTGAACTGTCCTGAAAATAATTTCATAAAGCAACATTTTTTTTCTTTAAGCCAAAATGTTATTTTGATTGATTTTGTAACCTTTTCTGACAGGTTTTATGAGAAATGCCAAATTATCTTTTAGAGTGATCATTAGCATAGGGATTCACAATTTTCCACCCTGTACTGTAAAAGTTTAAATATTATGTTCATTAAAGACATGAAAATATTCATTGTTTGTTTGTTAACTGTACTGTTGTTGTGACTAGTTGAATATCAAAACAAATTTTATGACTAATTTCTGCAGAAATCCATGGTGAATACAATCATTTTCAGATCATTTTTCTTGCAAATTTATATTCATCTGGTATACATTTTGAACTTTTTGTTGATGAGTTCTCTATAGTCTGAATCTTATTATTCTTATTTTCTGAATCTGTAAATTACCACAAAGCCAGGCTGAAAATTCAATTTTATATCAAACACAGAAAATGACCGTATTGAAATTCAAATACTAGAATAATAAATAAAGCATTTAGTTTGGAAATACTTTGGCTTATAATACTACAGTAATGCATGTCTTGTTTGAAATATCTCAAATATATTTCAAGGCTTTAAGATTCTTTTGCATTTGAGTCTGCAAAACATAACTTTCATCATCATTCCTTTCAACTGTTATTCACATTCTCTCCTATTAACTAACAGCTGTGCTCATTCAGCTGTTATCCAGCATTTGTCAATCAAGCCATGCAATCAGGAGAAACAGATTACCTGAACAATCACACACAAAATGTTTACGTGCAATTGTCAACATGACAGTGTGTAACAGATTCATCACTGAAGGTGGCTGCTGAGCAGTTGAATATATCGGTGTAACCTGCATGTGCCAGCAGAGCCTTGAAAAAGAAGAGAAAAGTCACAGAGAAGGTATTCCCATATAACGCTGCCTTCAAGCTCTATCCTTATTATACAGTAAGAAGATATCAGTCAAGATCAGACAAGACTAATGCCTCTCATGAACTAACTGCCCTGAGGGCCACAGAGGTAAGGAAAATACATATCAACCTCAAGGACAATATATATATATATATGAACTTACGCTCTTAACTCTAGATCTTTAGCAAATCTTGAGTGGCTTTCAAAACTACGAAATAAGGTGTGTCATGTAAATTCTGTGATTTTAAACAGTTAAAATGATGATTTAAAATGATTTATGATCAATTTCAAAGAATTTTACCTTAGTTTCTATGTAACGTAAAATTATATGTTTTTACTATGTAAAAATGGAAAACAAAACTGCATTTAATCTCAGTTAAAGGCACAATATGCCGTCGAAGCGGCATAACATTAGGAAGTACATTTGTAGATTTAACACCGCACATTTCCTTGTGCACTTTTCTTTGTCTATATATGTACTGTTGCCCCATAGGGTAGTTTGACTGGCTTTTATAATATAAGTAAATCAACCCTGGTTAATAAAGGAGGCATTCTTCAAAAAGCAAAATGCACCATTGAAACATGTGGTTTGGTTTGGTTTACTAAAAGAACAAAAAAGTGAATTAATTCTTTCCCTTTCATTCTTTTTTAAACGTCCTTATTTGACAATGAACCATATTCATCTGTCTAACATCTATCAGCAAGTTGCAGAAGCTGAAAAACAGAAATTTCTGTAGCTAGTTTCAACAAATAGTGTCACAGAGAATACGTTTATTATTTAGTATATTTTCATAAAATATCAAGGAAAATGTGATCTTTTATTAACAGTTAAAAGTACTATCACTTCTTACTATTAATGAGCCATTCTGCTCAGTGAAGATAATTATTGAAATAGGCCTACACCACAGCAAAATATCCAGTGATGTTTCGAGTTGTTTTTGGTGTTGATTTTCCAGTGTTAAAAAGTGTTGATTTGAACGACATCAACACTTGCCATGTAAATCAGTGTTCAGAATCAGTGTTATTACAGCAAGTTGACATAATTGACACTGGTGATGAGTTGATCCTATTTCCGGTCCTTGCACATTATTTCCGTTTTGATTAATGGCAGATGACCACGAGGAGCGGAGAGTGTTCAGACAGGTATATTTTTTTAACCACTTAATTCTATCAGTTTTCATATTTAGTTTACATTTCTCAACATTTAGAATAATATTTGTAAATTCCACAACATTGTCGGAGTGCTAACATTAATTCTGTTTAGACTGCGCGACAGACCACTGAAACTAGCCATGAGGCCAGCTTGCAAATTGAGGTAAGACTAGTTAATGCTGATTAGTTTGCACATTCAACACTACTATTTTAGACTTCGGGGTGAAAAAAATAGACGATAATTTCTGTGATTCATCTAAAGGTTTGATATGCTGAAACAAATTAACATAAAAACGCAGCATATATATATATTTACCCACTTCCTGGGGCTCAAGTTGTTTGTGCTGGCAAATTTATTTTAGTACAGCTGTGCATTATATTCCATAATGTCAGCCCGTTTAAGTGTAAGTGAGGAGCAAACTGTTTTCCGTGAATCTTTTTTTTAAACGTGCACCCCACCCCTTGCGCTCTGTTTCAGATAGTCAGGTTACACTCTTCTCCAAACTACAGTGCAGAGAACGATCATCTAATCCAGCAAGAAGCGTTTTGCTGAACTATATTTTCTGGCTGTGTATGAAAAGAACCGTTCCAGAACCAGATATGTATGGGATCCGCCCCCTGAAAATTACTGTTAAACACCTGAAACAACTAAAAAACACTTTATTTTATTTGTATCTTTGCTCTGTTATTTATTTGTGCTGTTGCATTGTTTGATCATTTGTTATTTTCTTTATTTTTATTTGACCATAGTCATTTTTTCCCTGAACATAGCACATACTGAACCGAACCGTGACCGTAAAACCGTGAACCGAACTGTGAGCAATTTGAACCGTTACACCCCTAACAAATTGAGCTAGTGACTGTAGAAGTTCGCTGGACTTTATTTAAAACTAACAACTATTTGCGGATTGCGACCAACTGCTGTCATCATGCTGGTCAAAGTTCAATATGCATGAGTGAATAAATTTGTGGAACTGCTTAACTGTTGTGCATTCCAAGATTTTCTCAATGAAGGTAAGTGCTACTACTTAGAAATTAACAAATTACAATATAACAACCATGCTTAAGCTGATATTAAAAAGTCCACAGGGCTTGTTTCTAGGTTTCAAAGCTTTCCTATTTGCATTTGAGTCACTGAGATTTACTTAAAGTACTTAAATATGAAAAAAAAAATAATAATAAATAAAGTCTGCATTCGTGTTACTGTTAAAATTACTTTCAGTTAAAAGAGGCAGACACCGATGTGGAAGAGGACACAAATTGAAGACATCTACATCAGTGGCGTAGCGTCTGCACATGCAGGGTATGCAGGTGCATATGGGCCCGGGCAGTTTGGGGGCCCGCCGAGCTGGGGGGAACTTTTAATTGAAACGAGGGAACAAATAGAGCCCTCCATGGGCCCGGCCCTTGTCCAACAGCTTATGAGAATTCTCGGCCAGAGTCCGACTGGATCCCGTGTCTTTTTTCTCTCTCTCTTCCCCATTACACAGCTATTGAAATAGTTCAGTTTTGGTTTTTAATGGCAAAGTGGTCATATTTCTTTTTGTTTCTTTATTAAGTTAATTTAGAAATATGTTTGGAACATTTTATGTTTGTTAAATTCAAGTTTTTGTTTTTTAAAGGAACGACCAAGCGGCAGCGGCAGACAGTGAGTTGAGCATTATGTTTGATCAATTTAGCCTTAATTAATTGAAACATTTAACCAAGATAAATGAGCGCTGTTAGGTGCATATCCAATCGTTTGCGCGGAGAGTGGAAGCTAAAGCGTGCTTTACAGGACATGGAGGCGCCAGCGCGATCGCTTGCATTTTTTTCAGTGGATACGCCGTCATCAAATAAAGAAAACAAACATGATGCGCTTTCTGCCGTCTCGTCTTG
>NW_015638940.1:212229-216049 GCF_001515625.1 Sinocyclocheilus rhinocerous | reverse complement strand
TGACAATGTAAAGCGCTTTGAGTGCCTAGAAAAGCGCTATATAAATGTAATGAATAATAATAATAATAATAATAATAATTTAAACATTTAACCTAGATAAATGAGCGCTGTTAGGCGCATATCCAATCGTTTGTGCGGAGAATGGAAGCTAAAGCGCGCTTTGCAGGACATGGAGGCGCCAGCGTGATCACTTGCATTTTTATTTTATTTTTTTTGATAACAGTGTAAACTTAAAAATACGCCATCATTTTTGCTCATAAAGGTAAGAGTATACATCATTCGGAACTGCAAAGGGTCTACTTTTATTTGTGTGCACTCACAATACAAAACCTTGTGCTTTTGTAAAATAAGGAAAACAAACAGGATGCGCTTTCTGTCGTCTTGGTCTTGAGCAGGAGCGCTTCACCGACATGATAAATATATCTATAGAATGCTTTAAATTACTATTTTAAAACGAAATAATTCAAATCGAAAACAAAACTTTTTCATTATGTAATCCGTGCATTTCTCTCTAAAGGCATGTCCAATGAGGAGATGGCGAGTCAGGTTCTTAAAATTCATTTTTGCAACATTGACTCAACAAATAATTCAAATATACCCTCAATATTTTTTACTTTTTTTGTTTGTTTTTTATTTATTTTTTTGTTTGTTTTTTTGGGCCGCTGTGCCAAAATTGTGTTTGCATTCAGTAACCTGCACGGCAGCATTTTTGTGCCACGTTTAAAAATAACTAAATAAATAAGATTAACGTCATAATATTTTAAGAATAAAGTCAAAATTACGATAATAAAATCATGTTATATTGCGTGAAGTTAATGTGAAAATTCCACCTATAGGCCTACTCCTCCACAAAAAAATTATAATCTGTGGTATCCGACATTCTTTTGACTTTTTTTGCATTAGCCTAGACCGTAAATAAAACAGCTTGTGAATAGTCACTATTCACGTAACGTTATTTACTTCAAAAAAATCAACAATAGGGCCTATAAGTTAACTGAGTTGGAGCCCATAACGTTGGGGGGGGCCGTACAAATTTGTTGCATATGGGCCCGGGGCTGACTCGCTACGCCACTGATCTACATTTGTTTAAGATGTCTGGAAGAAATTTTTTCTGCTGGCATACCTGAGGGTAAATATATTAATGCTTAAATATATAAACACTTCAGGCATTCTTTTAAGGCCTCCATAATATGTTAGTGTAAAAGGTTTATCTGTAGCCCTGTGTGAATTAAACCTTTACAGACATGAATCATGAAAGTTGGTGTTTTTTCAATGTAGGCTTCAGACACGGGTCACGACGAGGCGTTCCCCATAGCGACCCCTAGAGGACGCAGTGTCTCGTTCCCCTCAGGGAACCATGGTTACATAAGTAACCCGAGACGTTTGCTTTTCTCTCTTGGTCACCCACAAGATCCTCAACTCTCAGCACATGTACTCATTCTTTCACTCTCTTTCTTCAGCAGACCATAATGAGACCGAGCAGTGCAATAGACCAAGGGCCTATCAATAGGCAAGGGCCAGCAACAGCTTTAGCATAGATGCTAAGGCAAACGGGTATGTATGCATGTTTTTCTTAACATTTAATTTGTCTATGTAATAATTCCCTTCCATCATTTTACTAGTCTTACGTTGTCACCTGTTGTCATGTTCAATCAGATGAAGACACCCTGTTCAATCATGTTCAGTCAGATGAAGACACCCTGGAAAAATAATCCAGTGATGAGGAAGAAAACTAAGATGAGACAGACTTAAGGTAAAATCCACAATACTGTTGCAATGTTTGTTTTTTGTTTTGATTAAAGGGTTAATTTACTGAAATCAAAACAGTCATGTAATCTCTCATGTCAATCCTAACCCTTAAGACTTTTGTTCATCTTCAAAACACAAATGTAGTTATTTTAATGAAATCTGAGAAATTTTTCTCCCTCCATTGACAGTCTACACCAGGGGTGCCCAAACTCGGTCCTGGAGGACCGGTGTCCTGCAGAGTTTAGCTCCAACCCCAATTAGACACACCTGAACCAGCTAATCAAGTTCTTACTAGGCATACTAAAAACTTCCCACCAGGTGTGTTGAGGCAAGCTGGAGCTAAACTCGGCAGGACACCGGCCCTCCAGGACCGAGTTTGGGCACCCCTGGTCTACACAAATACCACTATATGACGCTTCAGAAAGTTCAAAAGGAGATCGTAAAACTAATCCATATTAATTATTGAGTGGTTTATTCTATATTTTCTGAAGAGACTTGATCGATTTGAACTTAACTGCTCAATTCATATTGATTAGTTTTACAATCTCTTTATGAACTTTTTGAAGCATCAAAGTGGTAGCTGTGTAGACTCAATTAATCTCTCAGTTTTCATTAAAGTATATTCACTTGTGTTTCAAAGTGGAACAACATGAGGGCGAGTAAATTATATCAGAATTTTCATTTTGGGTAAACTAACCTTTTAAAGCACATTTCATCATTAAAAGCTACTAGTGCCGGGTTTTATACATTCATCATTGCACATAGAAATGTTCTTTTTCCCCTCTCTTTTCTTTGTTTAATCTAATTTCTGTTTTTGCTGTTTACAGTCCCGCACCAGTATTGAACGCTATCTCAATCAGAGGGAGGACCACCAGCCATACCTACTGGTATGTGTGTGTATATATATTGGTATATATTAGTGTGGAAATAACTCCCTTGGTGTTATTGACACACCTACTGTAGTTTCAGCACTAACTTGGTGTAAATGATGGGGAGGAAAAAACAAAACACTAATGGTGTTAACAGGGAACACTTACAGTGTTGTTTTTTTTAACTATGCAAGTATAAAAAAATAACAATATTTAAAGTGTTAGTTTAACTCAATTTAGTGTGGAGCTGTATAAACCCCAAATAAGTTTAAATTTTCACACTGTGAGTGTGAATTTAACACTTACTTATGAAGACAACTAACTCTGTTCTAAGGATTTTACAATTTGTTAGCGAGTGACACAACCTGAAATATTCACAGCAAAATAACAGCAAAGTGCTGAGGGGAACCCTCAAAAACCGAAGCTACCGGAGCTCAGCAAGCAATAAAAGAATACAATAAAAGGGGAAAGTACTGTATGTAAAGCCTCATAAGATTTATGGTATAGGAGCTACATAAAGTGAAATAGTTTATCTCAGAACTAACACTATGAAACTTGTGAATGTGGCTGCCATTTTTCTTGCCTGATATCCCTTTGCATCCTCATTTTGCATTCAATTGGTATGTGCAATACAGATTCAGGACTGGAAGTCAGATGAAACGTCCTCCACTCTCCTGGGGATTTGTCCTTACTACAGGTAATGTAGGTGCACCTTGTCTTTGTGGAGTTTCAGTTGTTCATCTGTAGCATTTTGCAAACAAGCAATGAGAGAAAAAGGGCAAGCCATGTGATTCATAACTTTTTCAACACGGGAAGAGTCGCCAAAATCAATTTCACTTCATTCGTCCAATCAGTAGAGAAATCGAGCACTCTGCTGTGTACTGACTTCATCGTGATTTACGTAGCGGGAAATCTTTTATGTTTTTCTGTGGTTTATGTTGTTGTCAGTGGGTTTTTCTTTGCCTGTTATTGCAATGGGGAAACGTGCAAAGCAAAAATGGCAAAAATATAGTTTTGCAAAAGTGCCTATATATATATATATATATATATATATATATATGAGTGATAAGCAGGGGAAGATGAGCAAGTACTAATAAACTAAGAAATTTAGAGATGATTTTAGCATGCACAGGAATGGGTCATGAAAGGGAGACAAATTTGTGTATTTTTAAAATTTAGTTGAATAACTGAACAATTACTGA
>NW_015638940.1:164932-211896 GCF_001515625.1 Sinocyclocheilus rhinocerous | reverse complement strand
CAGGGGAAGATGAGCAAGTACTAAGAAGCTAAGAAATTTAGAGATGATTTTAGCATGCACAAATTTGTGTATTTTTAAAATTTAGTTGAATAACTGAAACAATTACTGACAATGATACTGAATAGGATAGGTTATGATAAATAATGAATTTGTCTGAAATGTACAATACCATTTAGACCAATTTTTAAAAGAAATTAATACTTTCATTCAGCAAGAATGCATTCAATTGATCAAATGTGACAGTAAAGACATGTTACAAAAGACTTCAATTAAATGCTGTTCTTTTGAACTTTCTAGTCATTTTTTATTTATTTTTAAGCTGGGCTTGGAGGTTTGCTGTAAGTGTTTAACAAGAGGCAGAAACAAGAGAGTGATTTCATACAAACTGGCCAGAGAGAAATGGTGGAGAACAGAGTTTCTTTGCTGGGATGGAGGGCAGAGAATGAGAGCAAGGGCAGTGGACATCACTTCTGCCCTTTTAATCAGTCCCATTGTGTCAAAGAAAGAAATGAGTGTCCAAACTGGGTGCAATTCAGAGCCACAGAGATTGGGCTGCTCAAAGGTAAAAAAAGATATATACACACACACAGACAGAAAGAGACAAAAAGGAAAATCCCAATGTATAATTGTACTAAATCACTGCATTCTAAATAACTGCTTGTTTTTTAGTCACATACAGAACCCAGAAAGATCCTCTTAAAGTAAATTAAGCCTTGTATCTATTCTGTTGTGCATAACAGCAGAAAATATCCTATAGATAGCACATATAGCCAGATGTGAAATGGTCCTGGGGTTCTAAGAGGCAACCGGTTTCTCCCTCCGCTTCACAAACAGCTTTTTTTCTTTTTTTTGCATCCTAGCTTTTAATAGCAGGACATCTGGCAAATTATGTCAGTTTGCTCCCTGTAGTAAAATTAGCTTTTCTCAACAACCTGAGATTAAAAAAAACAAAGCAAAATACATTAGTATACAGAGTACATAGGTTATTCACTAATAAAGCTGAGCTTTGGTGTTGAATCCAGGGCAACAGTTTCACAATCTGTAAATATCCTACCATCACTGCTCTTACAAAGCCAGAACACAAATGAATGCACACACCACCAGATCCGATGTGTTTGATTAGTACTTCATTACTACTTTTTAGTACTTTGTTGATTGTAATCACAGGAAACATTAACATGCCAGGTTTTATACTGCCATTATTTTGTTTACTATCCATTGCATCTCTCTTTCACAGCGTATAGTTTCAGTTCACTATATCACCTGCACAACAAACAGATCTCACGTCGGAACAAGCTGTTCTACTCCCAATCAAGTTTAAAGGCACATTACCTTCAGACTGACATGGAGAGGAACATCTGCTCCAGAAATCTTCAGAGGAGCTGAAGAACGAGAGCAGACTCCTGAATAACATGCCCATGTGGCCCAAGTGACACATCATGCAAATCCAAATGGATGCCTACGAATTTATTGGAAAAAAATTCATGTGAATGCCTCACTCTCTGAGGTTACTTGTTCGAAAACACCACATGGCACCATATGCCTGTTTGTCAGAGCCAAAGATCTATTTATGAAAAGAAAGAATAGAGATACATGTGTGTGTTTGGTTTCTATTTAGGAGAATCAGGACTGCGATGATGCTAAGAGGAGGCAGTAGATTTTATATACAGTACTGCAGAGAATGTGAATGATCTATAACAAAGGCCTGAATTTTACCCAGGTGTATTACAAATGTGTGTTATTTGTACCAATGTAAAGCTGGGTAAATATGCTTCCTTCTGTTCAAATCAAATATGAAAAAAAGTTTCTGGAAAACTTTCAAAATCAGGCTTTTTTGGGGAAATCGAGTGCAATACCTACGGGACATTATATTTTGCAGCAGCTGCCACAGATGAGTAGTCCCTTGGACCAAATGTCATCACTTCAAATACCAAAGGTCTAGACACCAGACATATCTTATTGCAATAAGTTCTCTCTAAGCTCTGTAAAATTCACTGCAATTTACGACTTCTATGACTTCATAAAATTATATCAGAGAGCAGACAATGTCTCAGGGGAGCTCCAAAAAAGACCCCATCCAAACTAAAGAAATTATTGTTTTCTTGTGGAAAATGTAATGGTATCCTTTGGAAGAACCAAGGGCCAACTATAATCACAAATGTTGCTAAAATATTTTGGCTTACCTTAAACGCATCGCACAAGAGACATGCATTAATATCTTTATTATAAAATGGTAACCATGATGTGTTATCTACATCTGTAGTCAAATGCAAGTCATCCTAGATATTGAAAATCTATGAACTAAAATTAGTAATGAACACAAATTAATTACAGTGGAGTACCATTCATGCAGACGTGCCAGCAGTTGCACAGAGTCAACCACTTGCAAGTCTTTTCACTGTAAATAATTTCAGTTCATTGCAATTATTTGGCATCTAGAAAAATAAATAAATATTTTTAAAAAGGGACCTCTTGAAGGTTCTGATGTTGCTAGGTTGAGCCATTTGGCTTAATTGCAAACAACTAACCTTCTGGAAACACTTTATAATAACAGAATTCTAGATCAAATATTGGTAAACAGTACTGTCTCATTAATAATTGAAAATGCTGCTACTAATAGCTATTTATTGGTTACATTACAACAATTGTGTTTTAAAAAGTTGTGTTTAAAACTTTGCAGCCCTGGTGGACCAACACCTCAGCATGAGCTGAAATAAGAATAGAGTTATATGAATGAATTGGATAATCAGTTGTTGTGGGTCAGGACACAATAGGATTTATCCTTGAGAAGATAAAATCAATACAAAATGTATTGCCTGTATTATACTGGACCCTAATGTCTTTTTCTCCATAGTTGGAGAGAAAAACTCCTATAGCTCTTATAGCTGATATCGTAGTGCCCAAATATACTGACTATTCAGTATAAATCATGCTGGAATATGTGGCATTTTACCTTTGATTTTAGTCAATGACTTTATGGAAGACAATTACAGTGAATATTACAGTGTTGAGAAAAACACACCACACGCTCAAGTATGGATGCCCAGAGAAACTTCAGGTCAGTACAATGTTGCTGTCTAGTAGTCTTTTTAGTTTTCATATTTTGAATGCTCAATGCCAAAGCATTATTATTAAACGTTCATAGATTTCAGCAAAAGTTTTCATTCTGTAGCATCTCACACATTCACATTAATAGCATTTCCATTCGATTTTTCCTTTCAGTGCTTTTTGTTCTTTCTTTACATCTTATTTATTATCTCACAGCACCATGAAAACCTTCACTGTCACTTTGTTTTCTTACATAGATACATTCGCAAGGCAAACGGTCATTGCAGCTCCGCTTCACCGGAGAAAAACACCTCTCGATTCACTGCCCACACATTGTGATCTGCTTTACAAGGAAAAGAGAAGCAGGCAATGTCCAAAGACACAATAAACGCATTATAGATTTGTCTGTCTGGTTGGGATAAAACGATCACACTATTTCACAAGGACCTAGAAATACACATAAAGAACAGGCTCCTGCTGAGGGACACGCAAGGAACTGAAGATTTCATACCCTCTTTGGGATTTTCTGTACACGAACTAGACTCCCAAAAGCCAGGCCTAGATCTTCTTTTTAAACAATAACAGGGTTGGATGGGAATCAATATGTCTCAGAACTGAACTTCAAAGTCAAAGCATAGTGTGATGTAATCGCTTTTCTTCACATGTTGTATAACAGCACTCTTACAGCGTCTTACTAGATGTCTAGCATGATGAAGACAGGTGCTGCCGTACACAGCAGACACACTTCTGAACTCTCCCAATTTTCCTCGCCTCAAACATCAATAAACTGATGCTTCAGGGCAAAAGCACAAACACATAAGTACTTGCATAAGTGTTTGTTCACAACAAAATTCTGGACATATTCCTGTCGACAAATTTAAACTGCATTTTTGTAGAGATCAGCAGAGATCTGTATAAACAGAAGAAAATCCCCCTATTAAGAACCTAGTTGATGTGGTAACAGCCTGGAACATAGTATTGAAAGTGATATTTAATCAATTATTTTACCTAAACCACACAATGTTGGTTTCGCCTGACCAGAGGAGAACTTTTTTGGCTTGCTTAGTTGGGGACATTTAATATTTGGCAACATTATCAACATGTTTGCACAGACACTATTGGACGAGAACTGAACTGTGCTGGATGACGACATCACTGAATCAATGAACTGACTTTAACTGAAAAATTTACCATTTAGCTTAATTTTCTAGCCCTATAAATTATAAATAATTCAGTATATAAAATATAATATATAATGGCTAACAAAAACCCTCAAATATTAGAAAAAAGTCCTTATATGTACTAGATTATATTTTAAATATTAAAATATTTTAAATTAGTCTACAAATGTAAAATTATGATAAAAAAAAATGACTCAACAATCTGAGATATGAGCTTATTTATTCAATCACATCAGACAGCAAGACGAGTTAATTTATTTGTGTCACTTTTAACAATTACATGAACATGCAAACTAATATTACTGTCAGGGAGTCATCACAGTCACTTCAGTCACCATCCAGGATAATTACCCGATCACAGTCACCTGAGTTCTGATCACCCGCACCTGCTGTCACCAATCAAGCCACACTACAAATACACACACAGCACAGCCACTCACTGTCCGGTCTACCGTTCACTCCTACGAACTACTCTGGACTCTCTCTGCCAAAATCTCCTAGAACGAATTACCTGCTGTTCCTCCCACGATCCTCCAACGACTCCGTGGAAACGGCTCCACGATCTCCAACGTAACCGGCATACGATCCTCTCCATCAGAACTCAGATAAGCACCCTGGAACCATTCACTGTGTTGACATTCACCTGCCTTTAACTCACCCATTCCAGTCTTCCACTTACCAAGTCAATAAACCATCCTGTTTTGCACTTATCTGTTGTGTCTGGCCTTGCTTTGTGACAATTACAGAGCATCAACCTGTAAATTTACACATCAAAGCTGTTGCATTTAAATATAAGAATAACTGTACAAGTCATAAAGAAAGATATGCAAGAAAGTAAAAACTCTTACAAGTCAGAACTACTTTGACAGAGGCCTTAAAACCAATAAAACATCCAATGCACCTTAAGCCCTGTGAGGAGGGAGGACATTGAGAGTCTGTGAAAAATTGCCATGTGAACCTTCAAAACAAAATGCATACAGAAGTTAAACTCTCTGCCTGTGCATCATATTAAGTCTCTGCACTCTGAAATAATGGTCAGATGAGCATTGCTCCCAGTCTTGCAAAGTGCTCAAAGCACATCTATTCAGGGCCGTAAGCTCACAAAATAGTGAGCGATAATACACGGTTTTGTTCCAATTTCCTCGGTCTGCAAAGGGAATTCAAAATGTCAAGCAGCATTGCTTTCAAGCAGCTAAATAATTACAGCAGTAGAGGACACAGCAGGGGCAGAGGCCTTCAAAACAACGCAACAAGTATCACCTTCTACTGTAATAGTGAAAATGAGAATTGACTCTGCCACAATGGCTGTCTTTTATCTTTCTGAAAACATAATAATTGGATTGGGAAATTGTAATGAATTTCCTCTGACATAAAATGTATTGCTCGAAAACACAAAGGTCAACATGAAGACTTGAAACTTCCGAACTGATTTAAAGGCACTGATGGAATAATATATATGTTGGTAATAAATAACCTTCTCAAAGGAATTCGCCTAAAGATTTAAATTCTGTCATCGTTTACTCACCTACATGTCATTCCGTGCTTGTATAATTGTGTTTTTATACTGTATGCATACTATGAAAGGAGATGTTCAGGCAGAATGTTCATGCTGCTGTGATCCATAAAACTAAAGCAAAAAAATCCCCATAATAAAGTGCATATCTGTGCACTATATTCCATGTCTTCTGAAGATATACAATAGCTTTGGACTAAAATTAGAAGAAAATTATAACAGAATTTTCATTTTTGGGTGAATTATCCCGAAATTTTGTTCTGCTCTATTTGCTTTGGTTGCTTTATAACAGTTAAAACAGTAGTGCCCTGAACTGCAATCTGTTTGTTAAATCGACCACACCACTCTGATCAAAAAGCATCACAGTCATGGGGATCAGCTGTTAGTCTGAAACACAAATAATTACCACAGCACCCCAGCGTTGACACCGATAAAGCAAATCACTGGGGCTTGATCCTGCCTCTAGCTTATCTTCTCTGGCAGTTCAATCTTGGAATTTTGTTTGAAGTGTATTGTGCAGCACTAATGTCAGAGTAATTTCAGTTCCCTAAAGCCAAGAGATGCCTTGAAAGTGTGGCTTCATTTTCTCTGTATCCTTTCATTGTGGATGCAGGGGAGACGTTCAGCAGGAGAGCGCTGGAGGAGCCGGCCCAGATCTCTGGGCTGCAGACTACACAGATAGGCATCAAACATTTAATCACTGAGGTCTCATTTGGGGATGTGAGAAAATATATATATATATATATATTGGTGATTAGAAGCGCCTGTACTGACAGTGAGGAAGATTGAGAACATGCGAGCAAGATACATAAAATGTATGTGATACATAAAATTACTTGATTTGCTTTGAAAAACATCCACAGCTAATATCTAACGGCAGGTTGTGGTCAGTGGGCCTTTGGATCTCTGGATTTAATCTGCACTCATATGATCCATCTACTTGTCCTTTACCCTACCACTGTGGCAAGCATGTCACCACAAGCCTCCCAGCACATCTCCAGACACCAAAAGCACAGACAAAGCAACCCCACTGTCCCCTGAATCCTGTCTTGGTTTCAGTATTTAATGAGCTCACACAGTCTTAATGCATCTTACACAGCTTCATTCCCCACTACAGAAGATACTGACCCTGTTTACTAGCCTGTTGTGACATTTAAATAAATTAGCAAAACTTCCCTGCATGCATTCAGCAGGACCCAATAATGACTGGCTCATGCCATCCCAGAGTAGTCTATAATGTTTAACTGGTAATTTCCAAGATTTTGTGGCCTCACAGTAAAATGAAATGAAAACACAATAAAGTGTAGAGAGCAAAGATGTAAAGGAGCTACAGCTGAGAAGGGAAATATCTGTGAACTATGCACTAGAGAAGCCCTAACTTTAGGCTACAAAGATTAAAATTGCAAACCAGCCCAGCAGTCAGCCATACAGAAGAGATAAACGTTAAGTTAAATGCTGGGGGAGATCAAGTCTTACTTTTATGATGAGTTATATTCAGAAAGTAATTTTAGCTTCTAAGCATTCCAGAAAGTGCACATATTATATCAAATTACTGTTAGGATGTACTGTACACAAAGTAATTTTCCCCAACTCTAAGCACACACACGTTTTGGAGCACTAACATGATTTTACAAACCCCACTCTTTGCACATCGTTACCAACTCTACCATTGCTTTGTGCTTCCAAATTAATCAGTCTATCTTTGTGTTTGATTTGGAAATGTTTTTCATTTTTATGCCACGATTCGGATACACACTGATGATGACTGTAGCTGTGCAAATACACATGGATAAGTGTATTTAAAATAAAATATTGACAATTTACCATACCATTACCTTACCATTTACCATAGTAATGTCACACTCGCCTACGGAGAGGAGCGAGGAACGAGGAGACAAGGCGTAAACTAACACAACAGTCTTTTAATCCAAAATCCAAGGGATAATATTAACTATATGACTCCGCGTTATCGTCCGGGCAGAACTATTGTTCCAGCCACCAAAGACAGATTCACAAATAACCTGCCTGATTTATCTCAACTGCTCTGTGTACCCATAAATACACATGAACTAGACGAAATGACTAGCAACATGGGCACTATCTTCTCTAATACATTAGAAGCTGTTGCCCCCATCAAATTGAAAAAGGTTAGAGAAAAACGTACTGCGCCATGGTACAACAGTAATACCCATTCTCTCAAGAAAAAAACTCGTACTCTGCACGCGGTGTTGAGGCTGGCGTCATAGAATGCACAGAGCGCATCGTCCGGGTAGGTGGTGAGATGGGCAATAGCCAGAAACAGTCTGGTATGACCCTCGAGCGAATTTTCCCCCTGCTCCAGCAGGAGGAGGATGAATTCGGGGCGAAGGAGGGGATCCATACGGGCACACAACGGAAACAAAAACACTGAGAGAAAAAACTCGGAAACAAAACGGAGGGGAGACACGGAGGTAACTGTATTTTGGTCCGAGATTCAGTCACAATTTAGACTAATGCGAGGAGCGAGGAACGAGGAGAACAGGAGTACACGAACAACAGTCTTTTAATCCAAACATCCAAGGAATTACACGGGGCAGACAGGAGCACAGGAAACACTAGGGTTGACGTATAATCTCGGACAAGGACAGACAGCACAGACTCGAACTTAAATGCAAGGGATAATTAACAAACACAGGTGCACTGAATGACTAATTAAACTAAACGAGGACAGGAACATGACCAAAAAAGGGAAAACAGGAACAGAAACAGGGGCAAAGATATGACAAAACAGGTCCATGATCCTGACATATCGCCCCCCTCCCGGAAGGTGCGTCCTCACACCGTAGAACAACAGAAGGGGGGGGCACAGGTGGGAACTAAGGAGGAGGCTCGGGAGGAGGACGGGCACCCGGGAGGAGGCCGGCAGACAGAGACCAGGGGGGCGACGAAGGAGGGAGGAGCCAGGGAGGAGACAGGAGGGACCCAGAGCAGGAGGAGCACAGCAGGACCCAGGCCACAGTCATGACAGCGACCCCCGGTGGAGCCGACGGAGGGAGGAGCCATGGAGGAGGAATGGCCGCCGACTCCAGGGGGCCGACCAACGGCGGCGGAGCAGGTGGTGGAGGAGTCTGAGGCAGAGACGGAGAGCCGATGAGCCAACGCAACGGGGAGGATCCGGAGGTCCTAGGCAGAGCAGATGGCGCTGGCGACCGACGCGAAGGCGAGGATCCGGGAGGCCGCGGTGGAGCCTGAGCGACAGAGGACTGAGGCAGAGCTGAGGGGATGAAGGAGCCTGACAGAGCCGGAGGGACGAAGGGACGAGGCGAAGCCGGAGGAGTGGAGTCACAAGGCGCAGGATGGTCGACACTAGACCAAGGCGGAGCCGGAGGAACGAGGGAGCCTGGCGGAGCTAGTGGACTGCCGGGCCACGGCGGAGAGGAGGGAGCTAGGAGCCATGGTGGAGCCGAAGGGTCAATGGGCCGAGGCGGAGTCCGGGCCTCGGAGGCTGGAGGTGGAGGTGAGGGATTTTCTGACCACGGCGACGCTGGAGGATGGCAGTCCCGTGGAGCTCGCACCGCATAGATGGTGGGCTGAGGGCGAGCAGAGGGGCTGCCAGACGACAGCGGAGGAGGAGGCAGGAGCGGGTGGGAGGGCGGTCATTTGTGAGCCTCCGGGCTTTTAGGCCAGAACTTAGGAGCGGGAGCCCTCTCCTCTTCGGTGTGGCACTGTCGCCGTGCCATACCAAGCTCACCCTCAGCCGCGGTGCAGGGGGCGGAGCTCTTCTCCACACTCACACCGTCCACAGCGCTCTCCCCCGTGGCGGGCTCTGTAGCCGGCTCTCGCACCTGGACTGACGTCACGGCCTCCGGCTCCGCGGTGATCCTCAGCTCTGTCGCTCTCTCTGGCGATGGCTCGTCGGTCGCGGCAGGCTCTGGCTCTCCGTCAGCGGTGGGCTCGGGCTGATGCTCGGCGCAGCGGGGAGATGGTGGGCTGGGCTCTGGGTCCGGAGTGGCACCGGCGAGATTCCCCTTGGGACAGACGGTGAACGGGGATCCGTGTCTCGCCAGTGTCCACTCCACAAAGGCGGTGAAACTCGTTCGAGGGACTTCCTCGGACAACGGCACTCTGTACGCCGAGTTTAGGCTGGCGTCATAGAATGCACAGAGCGCATCGTCTGGGTAGTCCGGGTTGGCAAGGACCAGGAACAGTCTGGTGTGGCCCTCAAGCGATCTTTCCCCCTGCTCCAGCAGGAGGAGGAGGTATTCGGGGCGGGTGAAGGCATCCATAGAAATGACGGGAGAAAAAAAAACACTGAACGGAAAAAACAGAAACAAAAAACGGAGGGGACACACGGATTAAACTGTTTTGGTCCGAGATTCTGTCACACTCGCCTACGGAGAGGAGCAAGGAACGAGGAGACAAGGCGTAAACTCACACAATAGTCTTTTAATCTAAAATCCAAGGGATAACACTGGGCAGACAGGAACACAGGTAACACATGGGTTGACGTACAATTTCGGACAAAGACAGAGAGCACAGGCTCGAACTTAAATGCAAGGGATAATTAACAAACACAGGTGCACTGAATGACTAATTAAACTAAACGAGGACAGGAACATGACCAAAAAAGGGAAAACAGGAACAGAAACAGGGGCAAAGATACGACAAAACAGGTCCATGATCCTGACAAGTAAAGGTAACTAAAGAAATATGGATAATTAAATATTGCTCCTGTGCCATTTATGATAAAATATTTACAGTGCAAAAATAAATAATGGTATAATTTTCAGTTAGAGGTTACACACTTTACTATAATTTATTCTGGAAAATTTAATTTTCTCATCTACCAAAGGAAGGATCGGAGACTTCACTTTCAATCCAATTTAAATTTCCACTATATGATTATGAATGTGAGCACAGAAATACTTCAATGATTCTTTCAAATGTACTGTAACGGGAGACTGAGCAGTTTCTTTCTAGTTAATCTTACTAAATTATAATGAAGCTACTTACCCCTTTAAACACAGCGATAGAAAGAAGTTTGGTTTTACTGGAGAGTAGAATTAATTTATCATCTCAAAGTCTTCAAAAAATGGCTTCTGATTGATAACAATTAACAAATTATGAACAGTTACTCTGCCAAAATATTAATAGATATTGAGTGCTATACCCTATTCATGTTTCTACTACATAAGAAAAAAAAATAGCGTGGGAAGCTCAAGAAAGTCTTTCTGACGAGGTTTGGCACCAAAACCTCTGCCAAAAGTCACCTGCATTTAAATTAAGATTAATAGAAACAAAGCCTGGCATTTCAAAAAGCAACACGTTCAGCTATATGTTCAGTTCATTGCTCAGCAATGAGAAAGACTATGTAGGTCTCATTCATCAACAAGGTAATGGCCAAAACTCCTGTAACATTTTGTAACATTTTACAAGAAGTTCCAATTTGTTAACATTAGTAAATACTGGAGTTGTCAATTTAACATATTAATCTAATTAATTAGTTATGAAAAATAACGCGATTAAACTATTAAATGGCCTTGTATGAGATTTTGTCTCATATTTATATCATATGATAAGCAATATCACACGAGCAGCGAGAGCAATATCACATGAGTGCTGTTTTTGTCCCGATTAGCACGAGCGCAAATGTGATTTTATATAACAGTTCAGTAAATAAGAAGTTAATATTGTTTTATATTTTAAACACAATGTTGTTTGTTTTTGCTCATTTTTGCCAGCGAAAATATACCTATAAAGCAACAGCAGAACTGTTGTGCGTCTCCGAGCAGCACAGCTCAATCATTCACAAACATTCGTTTGTGAATGAAACCGCGTTTTGAACAAATTGTGTGAACCAATGATTCAATGGTCCATTCATAAAGAGAGATATTTACTTAATTCCTGAATGAATCAGTCATTTGAACGAATCAAATGAATGAATGACTCAATGACTTACTCATAAAGACATTTACAGCGACCTACTGGCAGTTTTAGTTTCTTATTTAGAGTATAATTTCATTAAGAAAAAGGAAAAAACATTAAAGGGATAATTAGCCCAAAAATTCTGTCATAATTTACTCACTCTCGTGTCATTTCAAACCTGTATGACTTACTTTCTTTTGTGGAACACAAAAGAACGTACTTTGAAGACTATTGGTAACCAAGCTGTTTTGGTTACCAATGACTTACATTGTATGAACAAAAAATACTGAGATGTTCCTGTTACGGGGCTGACGAGACGTGAGACGTGCGGATCCATATGCAAAGCTTTATTGAACAGAGAGGTCAGAAACACAGGCAGGGTCCGACAGTGGCAAACAGGTATATGGCGGGCAAGACACAAGAATAGTCCTAGGGCTAGCGTAGGTCGATGAACGGCAAACAGAATCAAAAGGGACAAGACTAAAGGGAGAAATCCAGGAAACCAGGCGAAGATCAGGAACCGAGAAAACAGGCAAGGCAAGACTAAGCTAGGCTAGAAGGCTAACGAGGGCTCTGTAGAGTAGCTATCAAGAGATAGGCGCTAAACAATACTCGGCAGAGGGAAGGGATCAGAGTGAGTGTTAAATAGTGAGGGAGTGATATGAAACAGCTGGGTGCAATCAGTGTTGTGTGCAATTGGTGAACCAGCTGTGTGCAATCAGTGCAATCAGTGCAGTGTGCAAACCGTGCAATGAATGATGGGATATGTAGTCCGGGGTGCTATGCAACAGTTTGTGTTGTGCGAGAGTCAATGTAATGGAAAGGGTGACCTCTGGTGGTGAATGAACGGAAGTCCATGGACAGGATTCGTGACAGTTCCTCAAATTATCTTCTTTTATGTTCCATAGTTTATGTTAGGCTGAATCAAGTAAAATATTTGTCTCATATTTATATCTTGATATTTTTCTCATGATGTAACACAATAATGGCTTTAAATTATCTTTTGGGAGTATTTTCACAGCTAAATTTAATTTGCGATTAATTCGATTAATTAATCGCCACATCACATATTTAATTAATTAAAAATGTATATTGTTTGTACTTGTTTGTTCACAGCACATTAACTAACTTCAAAAGATACAGTTTTGATTTTTTTTTTTAAGTAAATGTTAAAAATAACATTCACTCTTAAAAATAAAGGTTCTTTTTTTGCATCTATGGTTCCATGAAGAACCTTTAACATCCACAACATTTTTCCACTGCACAAACGTTTCTTCATAGTGGAAAATGGTTCTTTATTCAAATGTTCTTTACATTAAGCTGGAAAAAATAGTTTTCCAAGAACTATTAAATATTAATATTAAAAATGAATCACTCTAAAATGTAGCAGATTATTTTTAGAACAATACAAAAACAACAATACAAAAAGCTGGACCAAATGAACCTTTTTCCCACAGGTCAGCAGGAGCATATGCTTACTTTGAAGTGTCACAAAGATTACTGTAATGAGACTAATTAAAGTATAGAATGAGGCAGACAGCAAGTGCACAGTGCCATCATGAATAAATCAATATACAAGAAACCACCAGCAGCAAAAAAGATGTGCCGCCCAGAAGGCAAAACTTACTAATTTATAAAATTATGATAATTAAATCATTTAAAATTATGGTACAGTGGATAAGTTATGGCAGCAACAGCTATGGCTCTGATGTCAGCTTTACAGTTTAGTATTAAAAATACAGTTTTGATTGAAAAAAACCTCACAAATAAATCTTGGTTTTGAAAAAAAGCATCAGCATCCCTCATACAGGGTGTGACTTTCAAACATGAGGAGCCTCAGTGGAAAGGTAAATGACAGTGGGGTGTTTGTGGCAATGTTGAGACAGGAAAGTTAAACAGCCTCTTTCACGTATAGTGTTCTCTTAACATATGGCACAGCGGGAGAAAAATAGACGTGTTTAGATTATGACAGGTAACATCAATCAGGTAGAAGCCTGTAAGGCAGCGCACATTGGGGGGAACAGGCGGCTCCACACCGAGAAAGTTCCACCTCTCTGGCCTGCCAAAGCGTTTCATCTGAATACTGACAGGCTGCTAGTCAAATAGCAGCCACACTGAGGTGCATAATCACTGCATGCTATGCTTCCTAAGACAATATTTCATGCTGTTCAATTTAAAAGGTTTAGGAATGAATACTATATTAACTTTTACAGCTCACTGAAGTGAGTTAATTTTATTCTGGTTAGATTTTTGAAGCACAGATTTGTTAGAACCACTTTAATGAACAAAATAAAAAAGCTTTAGAAGACCAAAAATTAAATTGGACTCCAGTAACTGTAGAAAAAACTTCCAGTATCTTCATCCCGCACAGCCTGTCATCCTGGCTTTGCAACTGCACTTACAAAATGCTGAGATTCAGCACAGGATTAAAGCCTTATATGCACAGTTAGTAAGTCCCAGGGACCAGCTGTTTGAAGCCCCCTGCTACGCATGTTCGAAAGCTCACCAAATACACAAAATAATGATCTTTAAAAAAGCATCATATGACCCCTTTAATAAATTTGTAAAGCAATATCATTCCCTATCTAGCTATTTATATAGCACTGTAGTTGCTCTATGTTTATTTAACAATGATTCAACACAAGAACAAAAGAGTGAACATCCACTTATTTTGTAGGCGCTGTTGGGTTATTTTTCATTGCCGCTGACATGTCGCAAGCTACCTCGACCAAACTCCCAGTATCAGTCATTACACATTGGCCTCACTAGTACAGATTAGGTGACAATTAGTTGAAAATGTCACCTTGTCTTCTTGTGTTAGCTTGGTGCATTTATCTTAAGATGTTGCACGAAGGGCTTTGTTTCAGTGGATCTGGAAAATGGCACTACCCCGTGTTCATATCAATGCTTCCTCATCCTCAGCCTGATCCATAAAGCCAGTCATATATGAAAGAGATCACTGATATGGCAGATCAACTTACATTCATGAAATCCCTGTTCTCTCAAAGATTTGTATTAATTCCTACCATTATCATAAAGGACTGGGAGTCATATTAATGGTTAAATATTTCTATCTTTCAATAAATAAACAATCTAATTAAATCATAAAATGTGACAATAAATGAATAAATAAATATATAATAAATGTATAATAAATCTACAACAAATGCATCAATCCTGTATTAAAAAAGAAATGTACACATTATTTATTGAAACATTGTGTAACTTTTTTATTCCAAGAGACAAAGAACTATCACAACAACTAGTAGATATCATATCTGGGTCCTCTTGCCACATCATTTTCAGGTCACAGAAAGATATCTTCAGTCTTCAACAAATCAACACTGACACATACCGTGCTACAAAAACCAGCGGAGCCATATGGGAAATAATTTGTAGCCACAAGCATAGCCCGTACAGAAGAAAAGGGTTTGTGCCTTAACCTGAATTGGATCTTGCATCCTTGTTTGCCTTTAGTTCTATGTAGGGATACATGAAAGAGGTCCCTGCGTACCCAATTTTACACGGTAGAATTCTAAAAACATTTGTATTTCGCTGTGAAACAATAGAGAATAGAATGAGTGTGGAAAGGATGAAAAACACAGACATGAAACAACAAGCTGACCCAGGAATTTGAATACCCACGACTCACAATCCAGGAGGTAAAATTCGAACGAAAACAATTCCGCAGCAAAGGTGGAATATGTAATGCCAACAGGAGTCTGTCATCACTGTTTTCCCAATGGACAAAAGTGATGTGCGAGTAAAACCTGCACTGCATTTACATACCATTTAGACAATGTCTCCCTGCTCCCACAATGACCTTCAAGCATTTACTGAATCCAATGGTGGGGCGGAGTAATGTATTCTCATATTTTCCCTCTCTTGTGGTGAGGGTGAACACACAACACATACGAGTGGCTGCCTGGCAAAAACACATGCATGCATAACTCTGCTCTTTTGTCAAATGTGATTTTTTTTTAGCAATGCAGTGACTGCTTTACCCTGTTTGCTTTACAGATTAGATGGGCAAACAGCACTGCTTTGTGACAGAGAGTCTGTACGCAGCTGCTGTGTGAGGAGACGTGAAGGACTCTCCATCACACACCCGCCCGAAGGCCTTTGGAGTCTCAACACTGAAACCAGCTGGTTTAAATGTAAATACAAGGACGGCCATGTGCTACATGTAAATGCGAAATTCCCATCAGCATACATAGTCTCTGTTCAGCGTGTTTGCAAAAAATCCCCCATGTGTCCTTTACGACTAATTGGTTATTTTTCTGACAAATTAAATGAGGTAATGTGACCCCACTCCACTTATCCTTGGAATATTGGTAAAAGCATTTTGAGGAAATGCAGAAAAGCATTCCCGGGAGACAGATTATGGAGTGTTGTCTTCCTCCCCCTCACTATATGTGAAGATTTCCACTTAATTTCTCTTACAGTCTTGTTAGAGTAGTTGCATAGGGAAGAACTCAATGATAGCACCTCAACTGCTTATTTATAGTTTTGGCAGCATTCTTTAGCATGTCTGTTTTAAACTGCAGTACTAAATAATATAGACTTATTTGCATTGAACTTCTCTGAAAGTTCTCTAATTGCGCTATCATCTTCAATACAATTAATGGCAGAGATTTAAGAATGAGTTACAACAGACTGTCGGTTTTGTGACAGATTCTATCAATGATTATTAGTGCAGAGTGCAGATATACTGATTCAGCCGTCAGTTACAATTCACGTCATTTTTAATTCCTAGCTCCGCACTTACTCCATCCGATCCCCAGGGGCTTTGAAACAGCAGTTCTGCTGATGTCTTCATGTAAATTTATACAGTCAGTCTGCAATGACGTTATTATATTGGATGGAAAATTTAATAACACAAAGGGTTTTCAAAAACGTATTAAGAAGAACAAAACATGCTCTGCATAGGTGCTTATTGACAATAATATTGGATCACTCTTGATGATACTTTGCATAGTACAAAGCTCATCCTAAAGCAGTTTTACTTAACAACAACTATTAAAACATTGTCACATTCAAGCAGCATTTCATTAAATGGAGTTATTCATGAAATGGTGAGAATTTCTAGTGAGAAGTATGGTGAGAAGTTCGTACGACCAAAAACACATGAAAATCAAATTTCAACAAGCACTGATAAAATGATCTAATTATCTTTCCATTCTTTTCTTGATGCCAAGGAACCCCAAAATTGATGATCCCCTTGCACAGGGATAGCTATATAACTTAACAAACGGTAGACTAGTTTGTTCTGTGGGAGAAAAATACAAAGTGTCATATTTTAAAGACAGTATATTGACTCCAAAATTAAATCATTTGCTTTTATATTATACTAATAACAAAGCAAATTAATTAATTAATTGATTAATAATATTAATAATTAACAATTTAATAATTAATTGATAATATCTGGAGAATATTTATTTTGCATTAAGTTGACAGCTTATCTTTTTCCTACACACTATTAGAGTAATATTAGATGTATACCTTTAAGGATTTTTTTTAAATTTACTGTTTATAATGAGGGCTGACAATAGAATAAAAATTATTTCATGATTTACAACTCTTTCAGAATGAAAAATGTAACTGTAATATCAAAATCGGTAAACACTTAAAAAAAGTGTTTAACTTAAATGTTCTCTCCAATTTTCCATTGATTCCCTACCACCCCCTTAATTTACGTACATTTTTTTCTTCTTCTTTTTTTTAGTCATCTTAACATTTTACTTAACTACCTTTAGAATAGTAAAATGTCAGGATTGACATGAAAGGTGGTCAGTTTTGATGTATTGTCATTACCCTGTGGGGGAGCAAGCAGTCAAGATTTCATTCAACAAAACAGAAAACATTATAGATGACTTCAGGAAAGATCAATGAGGGGTCATTATGCTTATATGACACTCCTTTTCAGACCCTGAGGAGTGTCTTGTTAACACTGTGGGAGGATTTGTCCAGACAGCATTAATATTCATTTTAAAAATCACTTAGCGGCATTTTTCTTCATTCCCCTGCTATCAAATTGTCACACCTGCACATCTGCCATGTATGAACACCCAAACAAACCTGACCATGTAAACACTGTGGAATGAAAGTGACAAAGTGATGTTTAGCAGAGTAAAATTCCCTCACCTCTATTCGGTTTTTCATTTCCAAAAGCATCTACTAGGTTGCAACAAACCAGGGAAGATAAATTGTCCATCAACAGCTTTTGTGGGAAAGATCTGCAGATTTCTTCCCTTCCACAGAAATGTATCTGAGTTCAGTCAAGCTTACGTCAGACAGAGGTTTTATTTCTTCAGTCACGAAGAGAGGGAAGAAAAAAGAGAGAGTCACTTCTTGAATGAAGATGGCCAATAAATAAGTTTTAGTTGCAGTTAATCTGAAATCCACAAACTCTGTATAGGCCAACTGTCCCTTAAAGGGTTAGTTCACCCAAAAATGAAAATTCTGTCATTAATTACTCACCCTCATGTCGTTCCAAACCCGTAAGACCTCCGTTCATCTTCGGAACACAAATTAAGATATTTTTGATGGAATCTGACAGCTCTCTGACCCTCCCATAGACAGCAAGGGTACTACCTCCCATAGACAGCAAGGGTACTACCACGATCAACGTCCAGAAACGTAGCAAGGAGATCGGTAAAATAATCCATGTGACATCAGGGGTTCAACCGTAATATTACGAAACTACGAGAATACTTTTTGAGCGCAAAAGAAAAAAAAAAACGACTTTATTCAACAATTTGTCTCCTTGATCTATGTACACTACCGGTTACAGGTTTGGGGTCATTACGTTTTTGTTTTGTTTTTTTCACAGTAAACAATTTCTATTTCAAATAAATGTTGTTGTTTTGACACTTAGATTCGTAAAAGAATCTTGTAAAAATGTACCATGGTTTCCACAAAAATATTAGGCAGAACAACTGTTTTCAACATTGACAATAAGAAAAAATGTTTTTTGATCACCAAATCAGCATATTAGAATGATTTCTGAAGGATCATGTGACACTAAAGGCTGGAGTAATGGCTGCTGAAAATTCAGCTTATTTAAAACAGAAAACAGTTGTTTTAAATTGTGATAATATTTTACAACGTAATTTTTTATTGTATTTTTGATAAAATAATTGTAGCCTTGGTGGGCATTAGAGACTTCTTTTAAAAACTTTTTTTTTTTAATCTCAAGCTTCAGCAAAACTCACTTTTTCTATTGAAACTTGAAGTCCTTCTAATTAATAATCATGACTTTCAGGTTTATATGGAATGTCCTAATTTTGTGGGGAATGAATTATCTTGACAGAATTGATGTAGCCTGATGAAGTCAAGTGTCCTCACAGTGTGATTTGCAGAATATATCCCCGTCTCCTCTGCACAGCTTATTCTGTTGTCTTTTCCACTTCCATATAGCGCTTGTGATGATGGAGAGCTGGATGGGCTGCAGGATGATCACTGTGAATTTGGGGATGAAATGTACCAAGCAGTTTTCCAATCTACCCAAGGGAACCAACAGCAACAGACATGCTATATGACATTACATATATCAGAGTCCAGTTTCCTGTGGTTAGGCAATCAATACGCTGACAAACAACTGGTGAAGGCAGAGGTGAGTACAACATTCAAGTCCTGAGAGATAGAGTTGAATTCATTGTGTTCAGTTTGCTGACTCTAGTGTTTATTGCCTCTGCAGAGGGCAGGGAGTTCACAGCCAAAAACAACAGCATGTGAAAAGTCCTGCTGCAGGAAATATGGTCACAGTTCAACAGCGAGTAGATGTACATATGGGTTATAAACCATGTGTCTTGGGCTGCACCATCTGTTCACAAAAATGGCAAGTCCACCTCCTGTTTTCTAGCAGTTCTCGTTCACACATCTGTCTGAGTGTAACGTCAGTGAACTGGGGTTAGAAGCATCTAACAGCAGCTCTATTATGTGACACCTAAACGAACTGAGAAACAAAAGCTTGCCAAATGATACAGCTTGAAAAGACGACAAATGACTAAAGAAACAGGGTTTTTTTATACAATAGTCAACATTTGAAGTGGATCAAAGCCTTTCATCAAAGTTGTCCTAAAACCAAAACAATACCGGTTCTTGTCTTAGGACAGCTTTGATCAACTTTTTTGATCCACTTCAAATGTTGACTACTGTATATATAAAAAGGCTGAACGTGGGCATCTGTGATGTGACAATGCGACAAAGACTGCACTCATGTAAATTTGCTCACAGTGATAATTCTAGGCAATCTTCCAATCATGTTAACTAATTAATATTCATAAGCCAAACATACACATTGGCTTAATGCAATATTAAGCCAGATTTATGTATGCAGATATTTTACAGTACATTATCTTTCATGAATTATTAATACATAATCTGGAGATTGAGTCTGTAAAGCTCAATTGACAATTTAACATCAAAATTTATTAAAAATAAAATGTACATTAGATGAGAGATGGCAAAGCTGGATTTTCAGCGGTCATTACTCCAGTCTTCAGATTCACATGATCCTTCAGAAGCATTGTAATATGCTGATTTGGTGCTAAAATAAACCATATTCTTATTATTATCAATTTTGAAAATTTTGTTGTGCTGCCAAATGTTTTTGTAGAAACCGTGATGCTTTTTTTTCAGGATTATTTTATAATTCGAATTTTTAAAAGAACACATTTATTTGAAATATAAATCTATCGTAACATTATAAATGTCTTTATAACTGTCACTTTTGATCAATTTAATTCTTCCTTGCTGAAAAAGATTATTTTTATTAATTTCTTTAGTATAAAAAAAAATGTATAAAATCTTTTGAACAGTAAATATAAAATTAAATGCAACCTTTTTTACATAAATGTAAAAAATACTGTGGTGTGCACAAATGTAACATAACAGAGGTGTGTTTTTAATACAAGCCAACAGAGGTAAGTTACATATTTTAATATCATCCAAAGGTGATAAAAGTGGAGTACAACCCTCCAATTTCCAGCACCTCTGGCCAACTATTGGCCTATTTGACCCTCTAACTCTAGCACTCTCTATTCTAATTCTATTCTTTAAAAAAACTGCCCCTTTTAGTCTTGCGCTCTATTCATTTACTGCTTGTTTTCTTTAAAAAAAAAAACACTAGCTTCTCTCATTTGATTGTATTCTATTTGTTTTCTTTTTATTTATTATACAATTAACAAAAGCAAAAAAAGGCTTCTAACACTAGCTTGCTCTATTCTTTTTCTATTCTATCTGTTTTCTTTTTATTTATTATATAATTTTTTTTTTTTAAACCTTGCTATGTGTACTGCGTTAAGCTAACTGAGACTTGTTATAGCACTTGCATATCATTGCTCTCTTGTTGATTTTGATTGCTTCCATTGTCCTCATTTGTAAATCGCTTTGGATAAAAGTGTCTGCTAAATGACTAAATGTAAATGTATTAGTAAAACTTGTATTTCTGTTTTTAGCTGCCATTGGTGTTGATCAAGATTTGATTACTTGAAAACCTTGCTGGTCATTTTGCTATAAATAAGACATCACATAAACCACACTTTAGCAGCCTGTATTTACAATGTAAATTGTCAAGCCGGTGTCATCTGAATAAGTGCTGAGGATATGAAAACGTCAGTATGATTTCCCGTGGCTGTCTAATGTTAGACTCGTTCTTTTCAAAAACTAACCTTGATCATCATAAGCCTTTTGAAATGCTTGGAATCTGGAATTTGTTTTGTGTTCCAGGGTCAAACATGAGTAGTTTTCTCTAGATCTACATATAGATTTATTTTAGTGGAGAGTGGGTTAATTAAATGTGAAATGTAAGCCTGAAACAAAATATTGAGCATGCTGGACAGAGGAGAGGAATCTGACCTTTAGATGTTAAAACAGCAATCAATACAGCATAACCTGGGAATATCCATCAACACACTGCAAACGAACGGTATTGAGAAAGATCTGGAGCAGGATTAAGTAGCTGGCTTCAGACCCTGCAGCTCAATCTGAGGCACTGCTGAGCATTTGTAATGAGGTGTGTATCGTCTAAACATTCAGGGCACAAATCAGATTCCCAATCAGGTGAATGTACGGAACATTTCAATAAAACAGGAACAAAAATAGTACAAGTAAAAGTACATTTTCCTTAGATTAAATGCATTCTATTCACCAAAAATGATGGTGGTGGTGAATAAAAAAAATGGGTTTATAATTCTAAATCTACTGAGTTAGATGAGGCTAATTAAAGCAAAGCAGAGAAATAAGAGGCATTACGAAGGTCACACAAAAATGGTGACATGAGTGGAAATTTGTAAGGTTTCCCTGGTAACCTGAACTGCAAGTTGAACTAACAAAAAGTAATCACATAATACATGTTTTTTTCAAATGCAAAAACATCAAAGCGCACACATAAAAATACACTGTTTAAAGGACACTTATAACGGAGTACGTCCCTTGGGCAATAAATTATGTTTTATGTGTAATGACAAAACCAATACTGACACTTTTTCCTTTCATACAGCATCTAACAACCATGAAGGACATTCTGGGGGAAAACATCTCTAATTCAGACTGTGTCACTTTGAAACTTGTGCACAACTGCATGCTTATGGAAATTTACAAACCGAACATTGAGCTATAGTGGCCTCCTGAGGATAGGAAATCAGCAGTGAGGGCGCTGAAAAACTACTATGTGATGTCTAATTTGCAAAATGTGGCACATCGACCAGTTGAGATGGTGCCTGTGGTAATGGAGAGATGCTGCCATGTCACCCGAGGCTATATATGACAAGACAGAATGCCACAATTCTGGCAGCTGGATATCTGAACATTCACAGACATTTAGCAATGGATTTCTGTCTTCCGAAAGGTACAAGATCCTATAAGTCTTCCTCATTAGTTGCAGACATAGTCTTATTACTGTGGCGAGAAATATATTCGCTGTGATTGAAGGTTCACTAGCAAATTCAATTGATCCTCATGCAGGTCTGATTTGTGCCTGATATAATTTCCTGCATCAAGATTCTGTGAAGCAACTCAGGGGTGGCCAGACTACATTAAAGCAGGAACATTTTGATTACAAAAGACAGGAAGAATTACATTTTGATGGAAAGCGTTGTACCTTTAGTTCCAGGGAATTGAATGGTGCACCATTTTTTAGACAAACATGGTGTTTATTATGTTCAAACAAACCCCAGCGCCCTGGGCAGCTGTTGAATATTAAAAGACAGAAAGATGAAGCTGTGCTGTTTGCTTTGTGGTTGATCAGGGAAGAAAACATGTGGAGTTGCTTTAAGAAAAAAGTTAAATAAGGGTAAATTAAGCTCCTACCATGGTGTAAGTTTGCTACTGGATGGAAAAGGATAGCGGAAAAACAGTGTGCGACTGTTTTCCATAGCACAACATAATTTAATGACAAAAAGAAAACATGAAGACACAAAATAATGGTCTAAATGGATGCACATCTAGATGTTCCTTAGGGATGCACAAAAATAAAATACTAAAATCTTTTAACTAAAAAATTTAAACTAAAATCCATTGTTTAATAGTGCATTTAGACATCAAAACAATTTAATGTATGCACAGTGTAAAATGGAGAGGTTTTTTTTTAAATATGGTAAAGATTATATTTAACAGTGTTATCAAACTATTAGTATCTTCAAGTTTTATTCCATTCATCTATGGCATACCAGAGAGCGAGATCTTACTTTGAACATTTGCACCCTTCACTTCATTAAATATTAAAGCCTAAACACACAATAACTAGTATTCTGTGCACTGTCCTTTTCACAGTGCAACATCATAGACACATCTCACAGAAAACCAAACACACTATGACAGTGTCACTAAAGCCATTTACATTACATGCGATTAATGTCTTCATCACCGTAGAATAAAAATCAATATGCAATTACAGTTAAAGAAGACCATAACACAATCAGCTCTTACAAATGCCTCTTACTAATTAAATTGATCAAATGTGACAGTAAAGACATTTATAATATTACAAAATATTTCTTTTTTTTTTTATAAATGCTGCTCCTTTGAACTTTCTATTTATCAAATAATCCTGAAAAATGTAACAAGTTTCCACAAAACTGTTTTGAACATTGATAATAACAAAAATGTTTATTGAGCACCAAATCAGCATATTAGAATGATTTCTAAAGGATCATGTGACACTGAAGACTAGAAGTAATGGCTGCTGAAAATTCAGCTTTGTTATCACAGGAATAAATTACATTTTAAATATATAGTAAAATACAAAACAGATATTTTAAACTGTAATAATATTTGATCATTTTTAACTGTATTTTTTTTTTAAATCTTCCCAACCCCAAACTTTTGATTGGTAGTGTATTAAAATGGTTTATGATTATTTCACTCATTAATCATATCTTTAAATATATAATAATTCATATTTTATTATGCAATTGCACATTTTAAGACTGTAAGTCTGGATCTAAAATCTGTTCATTTTAATCAACCCCTGGGACATAAAAGTGCCAGAAGTTAAAGAAACACCCATCAATAAGAATCCACATTCTGCCTATAAAAATCTGCAATTCCTTGCCTGGATGGTCCAATTCAGCAGACCCACGCTTTGATTGAATGCCATCAGCACTTTCACAGAAAAAATACAGCAAATATTCCAAGGCACAGAGAAAGACATATGATGACTGTAAGATGGCTGAATTAAACTATTAGAGTCACCGTGCCAAACCGAACAAATTTTTGCTTATCAGTCTAATTAACCTATCCTGATTGAGCCACCAACTCCAAATCACTTCCCATCTGTCAACGGTATGAAAGTGTCATCTTTGCTCCCCCACCTCTGTTTCCACTGACATGCCAGCAATCAGACTGATTCATGAATATGTGCAAGTGACTGTCGCCGTTCGCATATTAGCACAGAGTGCTGAAACCAAATATAATCCCTGTGAGTGTGCACATCCATTAGCATGATAGACTTAATGTTCTAGGTCTATTGTTGTCTTGTTTCATCACTCCAAGGAAGGTGAACCACAAAGTACTTTGTAAGGTCAGAATTGTTAAAACTGAATTATGAATTATTCATCAGTGAAAAGAGTCTTTATGAGGACCCTCTCGGCCTATAATGGCGGATGATTTGTTTTAAATGGGAGTTGGGTGGACATTTCTTTATCTAACAGGAGCCAGAGCCCAGCTGTCCACACATACCTGTTATACTGGCCAATTGTACATGCTTGAACACACGAACACTGCTATGAGAACAGCACTTGGGTGATATTATTTTACCTTATTTTATTTATTTTATTATTTATTTTAAATCATTTTATAAATGGCTACCATCATCATTAATAATAATTATTATTATTATTTAATTTTTAATCTTTTTTTTTTTCATTTCAGTGAACAGTTCTTTAAAAAAAAAATTTTTTTTCATTCTTAGTGTTACGTATCCGGTCCAGTCTGTTTTCTTGGTTTCTGATCTTTGCCTGTTTTCCTGGATTTATCCCTCTAGTTTGTGATTCTGTTCGCCGATCGTTGACCTACGCTTCAGCAGCTGTTCAAGTGGACATTGGCCAGGTATGGACACGGCAAGAATTTTATTAGCCCTTAAACAGGGCACACGATCATTGGAGAACCATATTCGAGAGTTTTTAGCCATCGCTTACTATTCTGATTTACCAGACTGTGTACTGATAGAGTTCTTCTGCGATGGCATTAATAAACCTCTTAGGTCCAAGCTTAGACGCGAGGGTCCACGTTCGTCACTCGATCAGTTTATGGATTATGCTTTGTTGACTGTCGGATCTTTGTTTACTGTGGGTGTCGCGGAGGAAGAACGCGACACAGTGTCTGTGACTGAAATGGCGGCTGTACCAGAGCACGCTCACAAAATGGCGGCGACAGCGGAGCCTGATCGCAAAATGATTGTTACGTATCCGGTCCATGAACTTCCGTCTGCTAGCCATCAGAGGTCACCCTTTCCATTTTCATTGACTCTCGCACTACACACTGTTGCATATCACCCCGGACTACATATCCCATCATTCATTACACTGATTGCACACAGCACTGATTGCACACAGCACTGATTGCACACAGCACTGATTGCACACAGCACTGATTGCACACAGCTGTTTCATATCACTCACTCACTATTTAACACTCAATCTCACTCCTTTCTGACTGCCGAGTTTTGTTTAGCGCTTATCGTTTTGATAGCTACACTAGGGAGCCTGTTTAGTTTACCCTGCCTTAGCTTAGTCTGCCTCGTCTGTTTTCTTGGTTTCTGATCTTTGCCTGTTTTCCTGGAGTTATCCCTCTAGTCCCGCCCTTGTGATTCTGTTCGCCGATCGTTGACCTACGCTAGCCCTAGGACTATTCTTGTGTCTTGCCCGTCATATACCTGTTTGCCACTGTTCGACCCTGCCTGTGTTTCTGACCTCCTCTGCTGTTAATAAAGCTTGCACATGGATCCGCACGTCTCACGTCTTGTCAGCCCCGTAACACTTAGTATGACGGACAATTTAATGTTCTAAAAAAACCTTTTCTACTTAAAGAACCTTTAGTGCAATGGAACACTGTTAAAAATAAGGTTCCAAAAGGCAATTTTCACAGCAATGCCATAGAAGAACCATTTTTGGTTCCTCAAAGAACATCGCAGTGAACAGTTTTTAAAAGAACCATTTTTTTTTTCTTAGTGTGAAGAACACACACAAAAATCCACTATAAAGAACATTTTGTGGAATAGAAAGGGTCCATGGATGTTGAATGTTCTTCTTGGAACCATGCTAATTAAAAAAAAAAACGACTTTATTTTGAAGAGTCTAACAAGGAAGACTTCAATCATGGGACAAACATGGACATTATAGCAATATTATAGCTATGCAACCCTCTAAATGGCTATTCTTCCAATTCTAAAGACATTTGCCAGATCCTATCCAAAGGCTGAGATCTGGGAATTTGTGGGAAACCCTCTACTGAAGGGTCAGACTGAAAAAAAAAAAGCAGAGTGTCACAACAGATGTATATCTTTCAAATCCATCACACACACAGGGACATAAGCTGGCAAATCATGATAAAGCAACATTCTGTCATGCCAGATCTGTGTTCCCTTTGCAGATGGTTCGTTGTTACAACTTTTACCCTTAGTCTTGAGTCCTGCTTACATCCTCATCCATATTCATCAAGTACACAATGAAATGCAAAGCAATTAGACAGAGCTGCACTTCTTTACAGAGTATAAAAAATACAAATATTGCATTTTCGAGAGTTTTAAATCATCTCCTTAAAGGTGAATGTCATCATTCATTTCAAGGGTGCTAAATAATAATTGGTTAAATCACAGAGGAAGGCACTATTTGGGATTTAGGCTGATGTTTCTTCACAAAGACTGGCCTTTGTGGCTAATTCTCAGGTTCCATTGATATTGCACAGGGAAAGTGGGACATCCTTGTCCTTTCAACAGCATTTCAAGTGTTGTCAAGCAGCTTAAGATCATTGTTGCTAGGAAAAAGATGAGTTAAGCCATGACAATCGAACATGCAATAAAACCTAATACTGTCAATGATCTCTGCAAACTTACCAAGTCCTATAAATGGAAACATCTGTATCCACTTAAAAAAGTGCATCACTAACATGTTACTTCGTCCGATCCCACAATTTCTATAACAAAATTTTTCAAAACAATATCTGGAAGACACCTCATTTTTTTTCTTGGACATATAGATTGAATCAGCACTCTTAGTAAATAAAGTACATGACTCATCCTGTCATCCTGTCTCTCTTGACAGCTGATGCAAAGTGCACAAAAGAGTTCTCCTTGCTTCCCACCACACTCCACGGCCATGCACCTACTCTCATCTCCATACCCTTCTTTCCTACAATATCATGTAACAAGCATCATGTGAATACCTTAGGGAACCAGATAGCAATAATGGCATTCGTTCAACTATATGTTTCATGTTGACGCTTAAGGCATCAGATTGGTCCTCTGAGGACCACTGAAACAAGGTGATAAAGAACAAGGTAAAATCAACAGCAGAGCACCAGTCTATGCTATTAACATACTGTAGGTGTGTGCACAGGGTGCGAACTACGGGGGAGCTTTTATTATTTTCACGTCTTTTTAAGCCATTCGGTACTCGCGCTCTGCAGCGGCGCGTGCCCTCACAGTCACATCCAAAGCGCGTACTGCCAGTATTGAGAAAGTACTGTCAGTGCAAAATAAAACGCATGAGTATCAGTATTGGATCCGTGAAATAGGTCTTGTGACAGCAGCCTAATAAAGCTGTGCCGTCTTTTATTAATGTTAATCAAACAACAAAAGACAGAGAAAATCCCTTACTGCTCTTGACTAAATAATGTTTTGTTGAATAACTTTTAATGTTAATTTACAGTTTATTCAATTTCTGTAGCCTATTTAAAACACGTTCATAATTTAAAAATGTAGTTAATACTTGCATCATTAATGATTTACTTTATCCACCCGCGACCCACCCGCAAATAATCAGAATGCATTTTTTTTATTACCCGACCCACCCGATCCGCGGATTATCCGCAGCGCCCGCGGATATAACCGCCATCCGCGCATCACTAGAAGGTAAGGCATGTTATTCGCAATTATGTGTTGTGGCTGGGTTGTTATAGGTCTGTGTGACTCTCGATGTTTTAGGCCTAACTGAACGGAGGAATTATGGCATTCTTCTGAAGCCTGACGACGAGTAACTTTAACCGTTCTTTATGTGAACTCAAAGACAGCCTGATGCTTTGTTTCTAGACTATTTGTGGGTGGCTGTTTGTTGTTTCACCTATCAATTCGTGTCGATAAAGTATAATAGGGTAAATCCTGTATAGTGATTTATCCTATATAGTGCTTGCATAAAGCAAGTAGTGCATACACTTGTAGCTGTTATGTATCTTCGACCGAGCCCCCCCCCCGTTATTAAAAAAAACAAAACAAGTGGGCTCCCCCAAAGTCCACGGAATAGTTCGAACACTGTGTGTGCAGGTATGAAACACTGAGCAAGGCATCTCTCTATTACCGTTGTTCTCATCTCTAAGACAGCACAGATCACCACTGCCCCCTATTGGTGCAATGGCAACACAAAGAGACACACAGGAGGAGTGCTGTGATGGCACTGTTGAGGGTGTGTTCTTTGCTCTCAATCTCTAACATTGTGCAATAAGCAAAGCCAAAGATGAACAGAGATTTTGATGCTTCATATGCATGTTTTTATAATTCTATTACAGGATATAGCAAACCACTACAAAATATAAATTATATCAATGAAGTGAAAAAATAGCATGATTACTCTGCGTTGTCATGATTACAACAGCCTAAACTTGTTGATTTGTCTTAGCTAGTTTAAGGGATACATCCAAAAATGAAAATTATGTTGTAATTTACTCTCCTTCATGTCGATCCAAACCTGCATGACTTTCTTCCTACTGTGGAACACAAAAGAAGATAGTTTGAAGACTGCTGGTAACTGTTAGTTATAAAGAAGTTTCAGTAACCATTGACTTCCATTGTATGGACAAAAAAATGCAATGGAAGTCCATTGGAACTGAAACTGGTTGGTTATTAACATTCTTCAGAATATGTTTTGTGTTCAGCAGAAGAAAGAAATGCATGTAGGTTTGGAACGACATGCGGGAGAGTAAATGATGACAGAATATACCCTCAGCAGGGTATTCTTCATTTTATATTTTGTTAATGTTACTGCTAAAACACGTGTAGTTTTTGGACATTTCTGACTATGAATATCTGCAATAGTTCTTTAACATGCCATACTTACAGACACCCTGCTAACTTATCCTGCTCACATACTATCCTTGCACTTTAATGGTTCTAAGAAAACTACACCAAATCCAAGAAATCTGAACCAGAAAAAAACTTTCTTTCAGTTAGTTTGTGACTTCTAATTATAGAAAAAAGTTCTACACAGTAAAATCAGCAGTGTAATATTTGCAGTGTTAAAAGTTATTAATTCCCAAAGAGTTGAATTAACAATCTACAGTGTTAAACAGTACTCATGTTCAGTGTTGTTATATGGTGTAATTTCACTTTTACACTAAAAGTGCTGAATAAAAAACCCGCCGAATTGTCTGGACTCCGCCCTTCATTGACTGCTGCCTCGCAATGTGACGACGCCATTTTTTCTTCAAGCGACCGAGACGGTAAGTTGGATTGCTTTTCTCTTTATAAAAGTACACATTATCAACAACATTTTTGTTGATAATTTTACTCAAACTATGATTGGTGGTGAACATATTTAGAAATTACTAACTGCGCGTGCGTAATCTGTACGTTGCTTGTTCTCAGCGCTGAATATCATGTCCTCATATCTGCGTCAAGACACAAACGCGCTAACTTACCATCAAGCTTTTCTTATGACAATTACGTTTATGCAAGCATCGTGAAAGTGAGTTAAAGGTACGTTAAACTGTAAATCCGTCAGTCTTTAAATTTCCTTCAGTGCCCACTGGCAGAGCATGCAGGTACTTTAGCTTGAAACCAGTCTTTATCAATTCATATGGCATGCTATTTTGGGTTAAATAATGTCCTAAATATTTCTAGATATACAAAGAACAGCTTGATTGCATAGAAGAGACCACACAGCCATACCTGCTCGCTGATGGGACAACGAGGAACATCATTCATGGATGCTACACAACTGTCAAATCTACCTGTCATATTTGTTCATGTCTAGGTAAATTTGATGATTTTGTGTTTTATTTTATGTTTCTGTGCAACACTAAATGAATGTGACTGACTAAATAACCTCTACACATCTGATGAAAAATTCAACACTATGAACGGTGTACTTTTAACACTAGACAGATTGGGACCATATATGATCTTTAGAAGTGTTAAACTGACACTGCGTTTTTTACTGTGTAGTTAGAAAATTGACCCAAGGCTTATTTGCAGTCTTTCTAACAGGCTTATGAATTATGAGTATTCCATCTAAAATACTGTGGATTTGTACAAGACGGAGTGAAATAGGTTGAAGAATGAAAAAAAAAAAAGACTGGCTGCCAGATTTATGAATAAGTAACGTGTATGAAGTCAATACATCATTATTATTGACACTGAGAGCAACTCACATATGACTCAAATGTATTCAGTCAGGTTACCCAGGAAGAACACTTTAGGCTATGTGACAATATATTTGTGACCCTGGACCACAAAACCAGTCTTAAGTCGCTTGGGTATATTTTTTAGCAATAACCAAAAAAACATTGTATGGGTCAAAATTATCGATTTTTCTTTTATGCCAAAAATCATTAGGATATTAAGTAAAGATCATGTTCCATGAAAATATTTTGTAAATTTCCTACCGTAAATATATCAAAACTTACTTTTTGATTAGTAATATGCATTGCTAAGAACTTCATTTGGAGAACTTTAAAGGTGATTTTCTCACCTTAAAGGTGATAGTTGTATCTCGGCCAAATATTGTCCTATCCTAACAAACCATACATCAATGGAAAGCTTTCAGATTATGTATAAATCTCAATTTCAGAAAATTGACCCTTATGACTGGTTTTGTGGTCCAGGGTCACATTTTTCATAGTGTAAGATCATACCTGTATCTCTCAGGTATTAATGGACAGGTTACTGGCGAGTTTTCTCTGGAGACTGTCAGTATTCATGTGTAAAATTCTATTGAAATATAAAACATCCACATCAAATCTGGAGTCAGCAGACTCCACCACAACAGAGAGGCAAAGTGAAATGCTGCTGTAAACACAAGATCAGAGGCAGGAGTTGGGTGCTGCTGTAGGACACATCTCTCTGCGCTCATTTACAGTGCAGTTGTTTAGATGTCAGCAGGAGTTAGGTGAACATGCCAAACTTTTTTTCAGGATACAGCCAACCACTGTTCATAAACTTTCAGGTAGCACAGAACGATGAAACAAGCACAGCCATATCATAATCATTTGCATGTATGCAGTGGTATTATACAATCGGTTTTCAAATTCTTTTGGAAAAGAAGACAGCACAATGTATGTATTTATGAATATATGTATTTTTTGAAGGTCCGTTTGCACTGTGATTTTGTAATATTATGCAGTGCAAGGGATTAATGTTCCCATAGCTTCTTGCTTATGAGAGGACTAAAGCAAGTTTTGGTCAAGAACATTATTAGATTGCATTTATCATTATCGCTTCACTGTGATTATCTGCTATGAGTTATTGGACTAACAGGCACAGAGAGAGGTACATTTTGAGCTCCTCCCTTAATTCCTCTCCTGAAGACCCTAAACTCAGAAGAGCTGCGTTCCAGCATGTTGTCTGTTCATAAAGAGGTGTACGAACGACGAGACACAACTTGAGCATCATTATATATGACATTTAAGCAATATGCAATTCCTGTTTTTAAACTTCAACATTTTCACGTGGATTTGAGCAAGGGGACATCTGTTGATTTTGTCAAAGCTAAGTTTACTAAAAACTGAAATTTCATCAGTACTTACATCGATTCGTGAGATTATTGTTCATCATGTGGAAACTGCTGGCCTGTGTTCTCATGGCCTCTGTTTTGCAGGCGCGTGATCTGCGGACGAGACAAACTATATGCCCAAATGTGTGCGACCTGTCCCGCTGCTCATTTGCTCTAGAGTCTTGTTATTTCGGCGTGGCGAAGGACAGATGTGACTGCTGCACTGTGTGTGCGGCGGGAGAGGGGGAGTATTGTGGCGAGCGCGGACATGCAGTTTGCGGTCAGGGGATGACCTGTGAATATCGCACCAGTACGCACGGCACGTGCGTGTGCGACTCCCACGAGCCAGTGTGCGGCAGCGATGGGAGAACATATCCCAGTATCTGTCGACTGAAAGCTGAGAACAGACGGGCTGAGATGAGTGGCATACCTGCAGTCATTTTCATCCAGAGAGGCCCCTGCGAGACCGGTGAGGGGAAAAACTGTTTGTTTTGGTGTTCATGACACCTGGACAACTTGACTTGAAGTTAATCACAATCTAAACGGTGTAGCTGTTTTTTTCCTTGCAGCGGACGCAACAATTTATATTAAAAGTAATGTAGCAAATGTAATTTGACGAGCTGACAGAAAGTGTCGTAAAAACAACACCTACACATAACACTTTGTCGGAGAAAAAAAAAGTATGTACAGTAGTTAAGTTACCTAACAATAAAATACGATGTTAAATTTTAATCAATAATACAGTTACTGTAAAATATTTTTAAAAAGAAAAACAAATATTACTTTTATAATACTTTTACTGTAAAATTTTGTTTAAATGTGTATTTACAAGTGAAAAACTATGAATCGTCTTAGATATGGGGAATGGTCTTTGTTATTATTGATCACTATTAATCAAATGGACATAATCATATATTTCAGTGATTTCTGTTATGCAGTACATTGTCATGTCGCCATCATCATGTTCATTTTCCTTTCCCTAATCATATCAAATATTTGAAACAAAACAAAGTATTGTTTGGTCATAAATTTACTGTGGTCTCAGTTTCTAATTTGCATTCTGATAAAATTCCTTTTATTTAACAAAAGCCAGTGCCTTCCATCCTGATGAAATGTTTTTAAGCTGTAACTTCCAAATCTTCACAACACAGGAATATTATTATTTTTTTAAGTTGCTGCATTACAAGATTGACTCCTTTAAACCCAGATTTTTGCATATCTCATGTCTAGCACAGATGTCACTGAAATACTACAGCTACTTCCGCAATACTGAGAAAGTGAAAATCAAAAAGTAATTCAAGGGGCATATCGTATCAGATATGAGTGAGTACAGCTTGACTTTACAGCTTCATGCAAAATTCAACCAAATCCCCCATAAAAAAGTAAGAAGAGGCATTTATGTGATAATAGATTTATGACTCAAGCCACAAACCTCTGCAGTAAAAGAGATGCAGCATTTCAAATCTATTTCAATGTCAAGGGAACTCTCATAGCATTCATTTCAGCACATGTCAGTGCTGGCATTCAGCAGTTTTGCATATTGCAGAGGAAAAAGCAGAGGAGTTGTTCTTTGTCACTTGTTGTTATAAGCCAAATCGTGGAGCACCTTTTGAGCATCAGTATTTTCATAGCATGTTGGTTTTATAAATGAACTGAAACCTTGGAATGTTATTGCTATAGCTACCAAAAGTGTTACCATATTAGTACAGAGATTATTATTGACATTTTTAAATGCATTCTTTTTATTGTGCCATAATACTTATGGGGTGATTTCCACCACTTCTACATTTGTAGCACTAATGTAAGTCATCATATTGTGTTCTTTTCCCATTCTCACAGCTTGAGGTATGATTTGACACACAGATGTTTGTATTAAATAGTCCCCTTACAGTGTTAGTACAAATAGCCCAGCACTGAGAAACTATTTTTATTGTTTTCTATAAATTAAGGTGGTGCTAGCGGCGATGGTCAATATGTGAGTTCTACACAATCCCACTGACACCAGAATCATTCCAGGGGATATGAGAACAGTGATGCATTTTTTTCTTCTTCAGAGAAGACAAGAAGTATTATGTAAATGATTAAGTTAGTATATATTAAAGGCAAATTTTTAAAGGGATAGTTCACCCCAAAATAAAAATTTTGCTATCATTTACTCACCCTCATTCCTCACGTCATCCAAACCCATATGACTTTCATTCTTCCATGAAGAATCTTTGAGCCGTTTTCTTCTAGACAGTAAATGTGGATGGGGACCAGAGACTGTCAAGCTTCATAAAGGAATGCACTTTATTCAAAGTCTTCAGAAGTCATATGAGAGCTGTAAAGGAAGAAGCTTAAATTTAAGATATCCACTAAAAATTGTGCCTTGAAACTTGCCTGACAGCCGTGGACACGTTTCAGTTTCATTGTATGGAAAAGAGCAACTTTGACTGTAAATATCTCCTTTTACCTTACACAGAAGAAAGAACATAATCTGAGTTTTCAAAAGACAATAGTAAATCATTTTATTTACATTATTTAAACAAAAAATATATATATTATGCAGCTCTGAACTATTGAATGAAATTTTTCTTAAATGTTTGAAAAATTTACAATAAGAAATATACTTGTATTTAAAAAATCACACACACACACACACACACACACATTCAGGTGAAACCCCTTTTTTATGCATACAAATGTTCTCTGGCCAAGAGGTTCAAATTTATTTTGTTTTGACAGTTATGCCTTGGGATATATGATCCATCTATGAAAACCATGTGACATGTTCTGTCAGCTATGCCTTGCCAAATTCAGGGGTCCCCAAAGGGCTGGAAAACACAATGTCACAAGCAATTCAGCTCTGAAAGTGGACTCAGTATGCGAAAATAGTCAAGGGAACAATGATTTTGTTAAGTGGTAACAAGTGGTAACATGTGGATTACGTAACCTTTATTTGTTGCTTTGTATCCACGTTCAGTACAAGTTTGCATATACATAGCATCAGCTGATTCTGTGCTGGTTTCTTTGGCAGAAAAGTAAGAGAGAAGATGATTTAAACAATGATGTCTCAATTTATTAGGACAGGTTTTTATGGTGCTGCAACTGTGGTTTATTGTCATGATTTCTCATTTCTTACTATAGATATTTATATATTTTTTGGGTTTACCTGTTGTGGTTCACCCCAGTGAAACCTGAACATGTAATGTCGGGACCCTGACTTTCTCTCAGAGGAGCACAGCTGCTGTCAGCTGCCACAGACTTGGAGATAAGCATGTAACATCAATTTATGCAGAGACTGTGTGACAAGTTCTCCCTCAGTGCCTTCAGATAACAGGGTGAAGGAAGGAGCTCCACAGGGCTGTTTGCTTTACTCATAGCTTGTGCCCACACGGTACTATTGTTGATGTGCAACATGTTGAAGAGCAACTTTGTGGCATTGATAATGCATTTTAGATTTTAGTCTTGCAGAGTTGTCAAGCTCTGTTTTATGCAGATGTTTTTGGCTTGGGCTCTATTTAAAAACAGGCAAGTATTACTTTATGTAATTTGTGCCGCTTTTGTCTGTTCTCTTTGTTCTGACAGGCTCTCGAAATCCAAGCAGCATGCGCTACAAATTTAACTTCATAGCAGATGTGGTGGATAAGATTGCCCCTGCAGTGGTCCATCTAGAACTGTTTACTAGGTAAGGACAGATGGTGTTGGTTGTTTAGATGCTGAGCACAGAGTGACATGCTGGTTATAATGCTTGGTATTCTTAGCTGCCGCAGAATGAACTCTCCATATGTGATTCAATTATGACAATATAATAGTTTTTGCTTGCTTGTTTAGACGGGTTCAAAAATGAGAGTAGAAGAAATATATAGTCAAGTCACCTTTATTTGACTTAATAAACACTGCTATTTGGATAACTGTTACTGCATTTTGCATAAATTAAACATTAGTATATAATTATGTGAGAAAATATGCATAAAGTCAACACCACTAAACATTTACAATAAACAGTTGTGTTACATTTCATAACACAATTTAAAAGGATGTTATAACTCAAAGGTTTGGGGTCTGTAAGATTGTTTAATGTTTTTGAAAGAAGTCTCTTATGCTCACCAAGGCTGCATTTATTTGATAAAAAATACAGTAAAACAGTAATATTGTAAAAAATATTATTAAAATAACTGTTTTCAGTTTTAATATATTTTAATTATTGTAATTTATTCATGTGATGGCAAAACTGAATTTTCAGCAGCTGCTACTCCAGTATTGTGTGTCACTTTCCTAATATGCTACAATTCTAATATGCTAATTTGGTGCTCAAGAAACATTTCTTATTATTATTTTATTATTAAAAATAGTTGTGCTGTTTAATGTTATCGTGATACATTTTTTAGGATTCTTATAAGAAATCTTACTTACTCCAAACTTTTGAACAGCAGTGTATTTAAAAAATATTTAGTGGTATTTTAATACAGACAAGAAGTTGGAATTTGCTGCAAAAAAATGTTGTGAAATTTCTCAACAAACAAATTTTTTCTTATACACTCATACACCAAGGGACTATTTCCCCGATGTTTCCTTCCAGACTTCCATTTTCCAACCAAGACGTCCCTGTGTCCAGTGGTTCAGGGTTTATAGTGTCAGAGGATGGGTGGATCATCACCAATGCACATGTACTGTCCAATAAGCAACATATCAAAGTGGAGCTGAAAAATGGCATGCTCTACGATGCCACAATCAAAGATGTGGATCAAAAATTAGACCTTGCTCTCATTAAAATCGACTCAGAGGTAAGTAGGCCAAGATGTCCAAAATCTGATCAGGTGACATGGATAAATTATTTAACCAATGGCAAAAACTAACCTCCAGAGGTCTTAAGTGGTCAAATTACCTTTTGTTGCTTTGTAAAAAATGTTGTCTTTGCATTTTATGACTCAGGGGCACTAGTTTATCATCAGCGACTAGCATCACAGCTGCTGGATGTAAATGAATCTTGGGGAGGCAGTCCAGCAGATGTTTCTGGAGTCAGCAAGGGCTTGTGCCACCAAAAATTAGATTCTGCTTCATGATATGGTTAATTTGTTTTCTGATTTTCTCAGGAGAAAATTTGTCTCGGTCTTACAAATTCCAACTTTCCGCCTATTTTCGCTGTGCGCTTGTGACCATGCAAGATATTTGCCACTGAAACCTGCCTTTGTAAACAGGACCAGCAGAGGACCCTGAAATATCTCCTGACAGAAATACAAAGCCATCCAAACAGTAAAAAAAAGACCTTTCAGACTGATTTAGAACCACCTAACTCTTAAAACCGTCTGTAAAGACAAGCTTTGATCAGCAGCATAGAGCTTCCTCTACTAACACCAATAACGCCTCGCCATAACCAAGACCATAGCAGCAGCATGTAGCACAATGATTGTAATCACTTTAATTCAGTCCCATATTGTGTATGGCTGCCTGTGGTTTCAGAAAGTGGGGGAAAAGTGCTGGGGAGGCAGATGGCAATCTGTTATTCTGCAGTGCTCAGGCCCCCAGCAGTAGCCTGCAGAGTCAAGGTTGGGACAGAGTGTAAAGACGTCCTGCTCAGCAAGCTCCGGTAATCAAGCCTGGTGCATCAGCCTGAAGTCATAAAAATGCACACTACAGAGCACAGGCAGGCAGGGGCAGGCTCAGGCCCAGACTGGCTGCTGGCTTCAAACATTTCAAGGAAACTTATTAGACTGTTCTAAAAAGGTGACGGCACATATAGTAAAGCTTTTTTTCCCTGGAAAAAAAGTTGTTGTGGCTGTATCATTTTAAGTCGGAGATCGCGGTGAGTTGTTTGTGGGAAAACGTCAATAAAATCATTATTAAATATGGTGTTTATTACAAATGTAATAAATATGTATACTATTATAGTATATTAATATTTTCAATTAGTTTTTATTTTATTTTAGTAATTTTGTTATGTGCTTTTGTTATTTTTAATAATTTTTTCTATTTAAATTTTAGTATTTTATTTCAATTACTAAAAAGATGTAATATTGTATAAAATTTGTAATCATTTTTAGTTAACAATAACTGGCTTAAATAAATCTGAAGAAAATTCTGTCAAAAGTCAGCAGATTGTTTAGAACTGTTTCCTCAAACGATTTTATGACAGCCACCATTTAAATGATTATATCTGGACATGGGTCTGGAGTCGAAACATTAATTATATAAATAGCCTATTTTTTCATTTGTGCACAAAACTGTTTTTATTGGTCGAAACAACTTAAAAAGCAGGTCACATTTGTATACAAAAATCAGCAAGCTGGCAAAATATGTTTTACAGGAACAAATAAAATACATTATGTCTCTCTCTCTCTCTTATACAGACTCCCCTGCCTGTGCTTTTACTTGGTCGTTCTTCAGACCTGAGGCCAGGAGAGTTTGTAGTAGCTGTGGGAAGCCCGTTTTCCCTTCAAAACACAGTGACCACCGGTATCATCAGCACTACCCACCGAGGAGGTCATGAACTTGGCCTGCAGAACTCTGATATGGATTATATTCAAACAGATGCCATTATAAATGTAACCATTCTACATATAGACACTATTATCAATATAGACAGTTTAGCTCATGTACATGAATAGAATGTCAATGTTTTCTTTCACAGTACGGAAACTCAGGAGGACCTCTTGTAAACTTGGTAAGGACCATTTATTCTCCTGTCTCTTATTTGGCATTAAGTATTTGCAACTTTTAACATCTAAGTGAAAGAAAACACCAACATGTCAGAAAAAAAAAATAAAAAAAACAGAATCACTGAGTTGGAAAAAGGATCACCCCCTCCTAAAAATGACTTGTAAAGTGTAGCTAATCACCTTCTCAATGGCACACAAAGCCATTTGACTTTCAACTGTGATAAGCTGTGGTCATTTTGATTAGCTCAGCATTGTCACGGTCAACAGCTGGAGTGCCCAAGATGGCCACCAGAGGGCACTCCTGTGGATTTTTGTGAGCACATGGCTTGTGTTGTGTTTGTTTGGTGCCATGTGCTCTCTCTTGTCTTATTGTCTGTCCCCTCCCATCTTGTCACCTCATTATTGTTTAAGTTACTCCACCTGTGTCTCCTTCGTTACCCTCCTCGTTTGTCTCCCTATTTATTCTCCTTGTGCTTGCAGTCCTGTGCTTCTTCATTGTTGTATGTAGTCAGATGTGTCTGTGTGTTTCTGGTATTGGGCCAGCTCTACCTGCTATGCCCTTCACGCCTGTTTTTCCCCCTCGGGGTAGTTTGTGTTTCATTTTATTATTAAAAAGACCCATTATTCTCCTGCATTTGAGTCCTCGCCTCATCACACTCCAGTACCATGACAAGCATAAAAAAAGAGCTTTCCTGGAGCATTTCAGTCCTTGGTAGTGCACCTGAAGCAAACAATCAACTATGGGTGGCAAGACACTGTCAAAAGATCTCTTGGATAAAGTTGTGAACAGGCACAAGTCAGGAGGTGGTTACAAAAAAAATTCAAAGGCTTTATCAATGCCTAGAAGCACAGTGAAGTCTATTATTAAGAAGTGAATGGTATTTGGTAAAACACAGACCCTCCTTGAATCAGGACGTCGAAAGAGCCAGGAGGAAGCTGGTCAGAGAGGCTACCAAGAGGCCTACAGCAGCTCTGAAGCAGATGCAGGAATTTATAACAAATAGCGGTCATTGTGTGCATGTGACAACAAGATCACAAATTCTCCACAAATGTGGCTTGTATGTGGGTTGCAGGGTTCAACAATATATCTGGCAGAAATCCAATACAGCTCACCATCCAAATAACAGCCTTCCTACAGTAAAGCATGGAGGTGGTAATAGCCTGTTATGGGGTGTTTCTCTGCAGCAGGGACTGGAGCACTTGTTGGGATAGAAGGAAAAATGGATGGGGAAAAATACCGTCAAATTATTAGGAATTGAGGAAAATCTGCTGTCCTCTGCCAGAAAGTTGTCAATGGGGAAAAGGTTTACCTTCCAACATGCCAATGACCCAAAGCACACAGGAAACCTGAGCACACAGTGATTGTAGGAGAAAAATGTGGATGTCCCTGCATGGCCTAGTCAGAGCCCAGACTTAAACCCCATTGAAAATCTGTGGAATGACTTAAAGACTGCAGTCCACAAACAGTCACCAACAAATTAAACTGAACTTGAGCAGTTCTGCAAAGAAAAGTGGGCAAATATTGCAAAGTCTAGATGTGCAAAGTTAGTAGAGACATATCCCAACAGACTAAAGGCTGTAATTAAAGCTAAAGGTGGTTCAACAAAATACTGACACAAGGGAGTGATCCTTTTTCAAACTCAGTGATTGTTTTGTTTTTTGTTTTTTTCTGACATGTTGGTGTTATGTCTTTCACTTGGATGTTATATGTTGCACTGAGTAAATTCAGCTGGATAAATAAAAAAATGTGTCCATCTTCATTTCTGGCTGCAAAGCAACAAAATGTGAGTATTTTAAAGGGGATTTATTTATTTTCTATACCCACTGTAATTCTCACTCTCAGCTGCTACTGATTTGTTTATCTCTATTTGTTTCTGGAAAACTTCCCCCAAGGTTATAACTCTTGTTTTTATTTGTGCAACATTCAGTTTTGGTATTCATGGTTCCTTACGGTGCAGTGTCTACTGTTTCTGTCTGCTTCCATCTGGAAATTTAGTATACCCTGGGCAAATTACCTGTAGTGATTTATATTATTCTATTGATCTTTGTAAAGGAAAACACAACATGTGTCCTTGAAGGAGCCTCAGGCTCAAGCATGCATCTGGTTTTGCAATAAAAAATATATTTCCATTTATAGTGCACAATGGAAGCTTGAAAATATGTAAAAAATAAAATAAAATAAAACCTTGCACAGATGCACCATAAACTGGAATCAAGCGATACAACAGTATAAGTAATATATATATAAAAAGTATTATTTTATATTTATTTTTTATTATTTATTTTTAATAAACTATGTACATGCAAACATCTTTCATTTTACTTGTTTAAATAATGACCTCAGTATTCCCTATTACTGTTCAATTTTTTTTCTTTATGTCTTGTAATGTGTTACATGTTTTTTTTTTTTTTTAGTGTTAGATTTCCTTTTACTTGTTTAGTTAGGTAGATATGTCGGTGTGCAAGGATCAAATTGTGGTTTCTGCTGTAACAATCTAATTTCCTGTGAAGGATTAATAAAGTATTTAATAATAATAATAATAAAAATTAGTAAACCTAGTGACCACCGTCCCCTTGTGTGTCTCAAAGTAGCTGTTAATTCATTACAGTGCATTTCAACATTATGCTCCCTGTTTGCCGTTTCAAGGATGGGGATGTCATTGGCATAAACACGCTAAAGGTTACGCCAGGAATATCATTTGCCATTCCCTCGGACCGCATACGGCAGTTCCTTGCAGACTCCTATGACAGACAAAGAAAAGGTTTGCAAATTTCTTATGAGCTGCTTAGTTGTTTTTATCTTGATTAAATTAACTACTTTCTTAAATTTTCAGGAAGAATGCAGACTAAAAAAAGATATATAGGAGTGCGAATGCTTCAACTTTCAGCTGCGTAAGTTTGGTTTTTTTTCCTTCTTTTCAAATATGCTTTTATGAAGATAAAGATATATTTATATATATTTTTTTTAATTATCATGTTTGTGTCAACAGTTTGATTAAGGAGCTCAAGGAGAAGGAGAGAAACTTTGCAGATGTGAGCTCAGGGGTGTATGTGTATGAGGTTATTCCAGGGACAGCTGCCTTCAGGTAAAGGCATTTGCCTACACCTCCTCTTACTCCTCCCGATTAACCCCAACCACACCTCTAAGCCCAGAGGCCCCTTTCATACTATCCTAACCTTCAGTCAGATCAAGATATATATCCTCATCGTATACCACAAGGGCTTTTACATATTTGCCAAAGAATACATTTTTCCTATAGCACCTCTGTCCTATGATGACATTCCTCCTAAGGAATTTTGTTTTTGTGTCTGGCATTAGAAATTTAAAGGGATAGTTCACCCAAAAATGAAAATTGTCATTTACTCACCCTCATGTCATTCCAAACCTATATGACTTACTTTCTACTTTGAAACAGATATTTTGAGGAATGTTGATAATCAAAACAGTTGGAAACCAAATTGGTTCCCATTGATTTCCATTGTATGCCCCAGAATTTTTTGGTCACCAACATTCTTTACATAATGACAGAATTTTCATTTTTGGGTGAACTATCATTTTAAGTGGATAAGTTTGCTTCAGCTATTGTCTTCAAGTGCACTGTCCACTTGAACAAACTACAGATAATTAAAGCAAAACACCCTGGCCTCTCTATTGCTTTCTTATTTTAATTTACAAATAAATGGGACCGTTTAGATCCCAAGCCTGATCAGCTGCAATTAACGCTCACAATACAAGCTGTACTGTGTAGATTAACAAAGATTATCACAAACATTTCACTTTGTTTTGTACTTTTGTAGCGCTGGCTTGCTCAACCAAGATGTGATAATCAGCATTAATGGACAATCAGTGCATTCTACAGAGGATGTGAGTCAGGCCGTGCAGTCAGACAGAGTTCTCTCTTTGGTGGTGCAACGTGCTAATGAAAACTTCACACTAACAGTGGTTCCTGATGAAGTGGACTGAAGCTTTCTGGTGCTAGTTTTTATCTACGTACCTCCAAACAATATATTATCCACAAATGTGCATCACTTGAAAAGCAGTGGTTCCCAACCCTGGTCCTGGAGGCACCCCAACACTGCACATTTTGCATGTCTCCTTTCTCTGACACACCAGTTTCAGGTCTTGGAGCAGGGGTCATCAGATTCGGTCCTGGAGGGTCGCCGTCCTGCAGAGTTTAGCTCCAACCCTAATTAAACACACCTGAACCAGCTAATCAAGCTCTTACTAGGTATACTTCAAACTTCCAAGTAGGTGTGCTGAGGCAAGTTGGAGCCAAACTCTGCAGGACTCCAGCCCTCCAGGACCGAGTTTGGTGACCCCTGTCTTGGAGTCTCTACTAATGAGCTGATGACCTAAATCAGGTGTGCTTGATTAAGGAGACATGCAAAACGTGCAGTGTTGGGGTGCCTCCAGGACCTGGGTTGGGAACCACTGGCATACAGTATAAGGAAATGTCAAGGCCAAGTGATGCGTTTTGATACGAATACGAAAGTCTTTTATTTTTAAGATGTATTGTTCTTCTGTATATATTATCCTGATTGAGTGTAATGTCAGTTTTACATTGCCAAATATCATAAGATACTCATATACACTACTGTTAAAATTTAAATTTAAAATAACTGTTTTACATTTTAATATATTTTAAAATGTAAGATATTCCTGAGATGACAAAACTGAATTTTCAGCAGTCATTACTCCAGTCTTTAGTATCACGTGATCCTTCAGAAATCATTCTAATATGCTGATTTGCTGCTCAAGAAACAAGCATTGTGTTTTGAGATAAAGAGAATTGTAGTGCATGCAAACATTGAAGCCGATTATCTGTCAGGCTGCAATCCATCACATGGTCAACATCCACACACCTCATGCACTTACTTCCTGCTGCTTTCAATTGTTTTCAAATATAAAATCCTTTTCACTGCCATGCACCATTCAAACAAGTCTTTGTACCCATATTATTTTAACAAAGCCAAAAGGGGGGAGTTGTGGCCTAACGGTTAGTTTCAGACTTGTAACCCAAAGGTCTTGGGTTCGAGTCTTGGATTGTAGGTTGGCGGAGTGAATGTATAGTGCTTTCTTCCATCTTCAATACCACGACTGAGGTGAGAACCTTGAGCAAGGCACCAAACCAACTGCTCCCTGGACGCTGCAGCAAAAATGACTGCCCACTACACGTCACGTCAATAAAAAAATATATTGAATTACAAGCTTTACAAGAATTACGTTGTTTTAAAGCAATACACTTGGATGAGATGCAACATATCCCAAAGTGGCTAGTTTTTTTCAACAGTTCATCAGTAAATAAATCACTTACATACATAACACATGCAAGCCACGGAACATGAAAGAGACAATTTTTACATTTTTTCAACAAATTGTTTTTTGAATGGTGTGTGATAAAAGCCATGGGAATTCTGCCTAGGGATGCATGTTTCCTAGTGTCTATTATTGTATGTATTTTTAATTGCAAGCTGTTTCATAACATCTGTCTGTTGACAGCTCTTTGTAGGGATTCAGTCTAAAACAAGATCTGAATCATCTCTGCAGCTGGTTTGACTGCAATCCGGCCCTGAAAACCAAAACTTGATTTGATTTTAAACATCATTTTGTAATTGGGAGCATGTTCAGAAAGACTATACAACAGTAAAGAACAAAGACGGAAAAGTGTAGTCCATTTAGAAAATATCAAACTTATTTCCGAGAGGACTTGATGTTGTTTGTTTAATTAAGATTACACTCAGATCAACATAAAAATTGATATATCAATTAAGAGTTCTACTCTTTGAAGATGACATTTACAACACTGCTTCACATAAACACTTTACAAAAGAAACAAGAGAGAACAGTATTTTACAAATAATAATGGCAAATAAGGCCCATTGTATGCCCACATGCATACAGTGTAACTCATAACTTGTGAGCATGAGAAAGGTGAATCAGATACAGCCACTTTAAATCAGTAGAAAGTGCACCAGTTGCTGCTGTCGCTGGGGGTCAGGCCTCCTGTTATCAGGAGAATGAGGTCCACAAACCACCAGATGCCAAGACCGCCCAGGGTAAGCAGCTTTCCCACCGCAGTTCCAGTGTGTCCGAGACAGAACCGATCAACGCCGAAACATCCCAGGAAAAATGAGTACAGTAGGGTGGTGATGAAGTAGTGTCCTGTGTATCTTAAATAAATCACACAAAAAAAACATTGCCAATGCCTTAATAGGCTATATAGCTTTAAAAAAGCTAAGAATTGCACTAATGTGCGTTAGCTATGCAAGTACTGAACACACTGTATAAACAAAATATTATTACTTACCTACAAGGCCCTTAATGGTTTAGCTCCTGCGTACCTAACTAGTCTTCTACCACGCTACAATCCATCACGCTCCCTAAGGTCGCAAAACTCTGGACTTTTGGTAGTACCTAGGATAGCAAAGTCCACTAAAGGAGGTAGAGCTTTTTCGCATTTGGCTCCCAAACTCTGGAATAGCCTTCCTGATAACGTTCGGGGTTCAGACACACTCTCTCTGTTTAAATCTAGATTAAAGACACATCCCTTTGGCCAAGCATTCAAATAATGCATATCATAATCTTGTACTGCAGTTATAATCTGATCAAATGCACATTATTATTCCTTAGCTTGGGTTGAACAAATAATTTTTGATCGGCTGGAACAGCAGCTACGCTAATTATGTCCCTATTTGTTTCTCTGCTTTTGCCACGGGATTGACATCCCGTGGTAAACTAGGATTTACACAAGCTTCAGTCTGGATCCAGAACACCTGAGAAGAGATGATGCCAACCCCTCAGAGGACCTCAGATGATGCCAACCCTGAAACAACATACAGAACTACCACATTTTGCTATAAGTTTGATTGCATCATATAATAATTGCTGTTAATAGTGTTCATCGTCTGTTTGATTACGTCTTAAATTGATTTTTCCGTACATTTCTGCCATATGTACATAAACTGACAGTCACCACTGATAAGCTACCACTAAATATTGTAGAAACTTAATTTGCTGTAAAGTTGCTTTGCAATGATTTGTATCGTGAAAAGCCCTATACAAATAAAACTTGAATAAACTGTCCACAGTTAATAATGGGAAAAGTTTCAAAGTATATGTTTAGCGTAAAGCCTGTGAACTAGACAGTGAATGGGATCCACAGGACTTCACTGCCCTCTTGTGGTAACAAAATTTAAAAATTATGTAAAGCTCTCTTGTGAAGAAGAGGTCAAACAACAGGAAAGGCTTTGTGTAACTGGCTGCCATCTCCTGTTAGCAGGTTTCCAACGTTCTTGACAATTTAATTTTCCATGAACTTTAGTCAATTGTGTTTACTGAATAAGGATTTTAAGACCAGTTCACTCTTGAATTGTTCAGATCATTTTGTAAGTCAGTTTTGTGAACATTTCTATGGCTAGCAGTACAGTTTTACTCTACACAAGAGCAATAACACGCTCATTAAATATTTTACATCTGATATTGATCAGCAGGTTCACTGTGGTCAGGGCCGGTTTCACGCATAGGCATTCTAGGCACGTGCCTATGTTCGCTCGTCCAGGGGTGCCCAAACACAATGAAGAGATATATAATATTTTTGTTATAGGGCTATCTACAACAGTAAAAGAACCAAAACCCCAGAAGACATTGAGCAAATAAATATAACAAACAATAGGGTAAAAAATTACAAACTATTTTCATGTCTTCCACCTTTTTATGTAGGCTACGGAAATAACGTTTTTTTTCTCCCGTTCTCTCTCACAGACGCACACACAGTACAGACACGCACTTACGCACACACGCGGAGACGCGAACAGTAACTTCTTGTCAGCGTTGCCCCACGAATTTATCAATAAAATAGTTTCGCAGCTGAAAAGCTACATGACATTTCTCAGTAGCGAGGTTCTTGAAGCAGTTTAACTTAAAGGGGTGATTCATTGCGATTTCACTTTTTTAACATTAGTTACTGTGTAATGTTGCTGTTTGAGCATAAACAGTATCTGCAAAGTTACGAAGTTGAAAGATCAATGCAAACGGAGATATCGTCTTTTAAAATTCTGGCAGTTTAATGCCTACAAAAACGGCTGGTAGGGACTACAGCAAAGTTACAACAAGTTACTTGCCGGGTTCGTGACATCACAAACCCAGATAAACCCCGTCCCCGGGAACATGCAACGAAGGGGGCGAGGCCATGCTGCGCTGCTTTAGAGAAGCGGAAGAGAAAACTAGAGGTGCACATAAAAATCTATTCATATA
>NW_015638940.1:141404-164694 GCF_001515625.1 Sinocyclocheilus rhinocerous | reverse complement strand
AGTTCTCAAACAAATTAAGAACTACATTCGATTTTTATTGACTGAACGCAAGCGCTTGTTGCGATAGAAAACACTATAACGGTTTCCACTGATTAAGAAATATTTTTGTTTGCTTGGGTGCTAATATTAGGTCTATTATATTAATAGGGAAGGGGGGCCCAAAAATTTGTTTTGCCTATGTCACGAAAAGGGGTAAATCTGGCCCTGACTGTGGTTATGGGTCAAACTTAAAATAAACCTAAAACCTACTGTTTTATAATGTACTACAACACACTGAGCTGCAAATAGTATCTGCTACTATTTGCAATAAAATATGACTAGCATCTAACACTATTTATACTTGGAGCAAGTAGCATCCATCTGCTTTTTCACTTAGTGTACACAGCGTTTAACGCAATTCAATGTGCAAATAGCCTCTGACTAAGTGTATATATTAAATTATTTTATATTTCAAGTTGTGGGAACCATATATTATATTGTGTTTCACTTACTTAATGCATGGCTCATTGCCTCTAAGAAACTCCCGTGGTCCAGCGCACTCTATGCCATCCAGTGCCGTACATAACACATGGGTATGGTTCACATCTTTGTACACTTGACCGCCAAACTACAAGAAAATGTAAGTTGTAAGTTTTTAGCTTGGCTACACCTATATAAACATCTGTTGGGAGGGCTCTGAGACGCAAGTTATTGGTGCAACATAATCTTACCAATTAAAATGTACTTGCCTTTACACATCCATAGCCCAGTTCCTGAAAGGCAGAGAAATTTCCTCCGTGATCGACTGGATCTTGACAAAATATGAATTCCTCTGGTCTAAAAGAGACAAGAGCATGAATTATCATCATGATATAACTATACCAGTGAGCACTGAACTGTAGGTTGGTGGTGTTTACACAAAACAGGCCGCGTGCTTCATAAAGATGTTTACTTACAGATATCGACAGAGGACGACAGGTGATGGAGGGCTGTACTCATACTGCTCCGTGTGATTTGATATTTCAGCAGGTAACGTTGTAACACTCGTCGTCACATTTCCTTCTGGTTGATGATTGCTGAGTACAACTGTTTTGCTGGTCGTTACTCTGTTCCCGGGTGCCTCGGTTGAGTTTTGCGAGTGAATCCCTTCTAGACACTGTAATAGCAGCACTGTGAAGAGCAGCAAGAACTGTCCGCCTAATAAAATGTAGCTGACTGAAATCTGCGGCATGATTTCTGGACAGCAGTTAAGCTGAACGGCTAAACAATCTTTCAGATAACGAACGCGACAGCAGCTAAATTAGCGGTAATTCTTCCAGTGGCATCTGCTAATGTCAGTCGACATATTACTGGCAGATTTATTTCATAATTTGCAACTTATGTTCCGTGTTGCAGCCGAGAGTGTACCATATTATTCTGCTACCAGTGAACACAAGCTAAAACTGGTCTGTACAATGACAACATAAGCGGCGCGTTGTGATGACGCTTTGTGTGTAGCGTTACGTCATTTCATTTGTGTTATTCAACACAAGAAATAAATTGATATACTATAAATAACTAGCATTTTCCTATTACAATTATTAAACATTCATGGGATTAAAGTTAGCCATCAATTGTGTTGCAGATGTAGACCATTAACGGGATAATTCATTTGAGTTCAGTTTACCAGACTCTTTTCAATGTATTTGACTTGTTACAAACATTACGTTCTAGACAGTTTTGTGGATTTCAGTGTGTGTGTGTGTGTGTGTGTGTGTGTGTGTGTGAGTGTACATATTTTTCTATCCCCGTGGAGACCTAAACCTGAATACACACCTACACGTGGGGACTCATGTCACTGTGGTGATCTAAATTGAGGACCCCATGGGGAATTTTACTATTTATTTGTTACAGTTTTTTGAAAATCTAAAAATGCAGAAAGTTTTCTGTGAGGTTTAGGTTTAGGTTAACCTGGACCTGGAGGCACCCCAACACTGCACATTTTGCATGTCTCCTTTCTCTGACACACCAGTTTCAGGTAGGGCAATAGTAAATACAGTTTGTACAGTAGAAGAGAGTCCCCACAAGGATAGTAAACCAGACGTGTGTGTGTGTGTGTCTGTGTGTGTATTTTGAAATACCGGTACATTTTAAGCCCCCTACCCTGAGTAAACCTTTTTAGCCCAGCTGATCTGGTTCCATCATACGGCCATGGGTGACCTCTTGTGGTGAAATGATCATCATCAGCATCATGCAGGTGCAGATTTTGCCCGCATTAAAAAAGTTAATGTTTGTAAATGTTCTTAAAAGTCAAATACAAGTACTTAATGTAAAATATATATTATTTATTATAAACTTGATTTTAGGTAGAAAAATGTCTAGGCTTACCTTTTAATTAATCGTCAGGAAAAAGAGATCATGAGAAGTAGACTGAAACGATATGCTAGGACTGTTAGATATTGCCTATAGCCTAAAATATGTTTAAGTGAGATGTATATTAGTCATATGACTACTTTCAATGGTTAAAAAAAAACAAGGAGAAAAACACAGAAAAATGGTATGAACTTTATTTAATAGCTGCTCTGCAACTTCATGTAGCTATATTACGCATTTTTCACACTTTTACACAGCAGATAAAGACTAAAGAATAAATAGTATATATTAATTTTTAATCCAGATCTTCAGCTGATACATACCATAGACTTTAGATATATCATAATGCACATCATTACAGCTGAATTTGTTGTTGCTCCTGTACAGACATCTCTAGAGATCCCGACACGGTATGTTTTGATCCGCATTAGGATTTGATCTAAACTCAGTTGATCCAGGAGTTGTAATACCAGCATGCTCATTTGTATCAGTTTCACCATATGGTACAAATACTGAGGTTTGTGGCATTTTTCGGCCATGCACCCACATTGGCACAGGGTAAGGTCTGCATCTGGACTGGTAGCTAACGTTGAAAATAGGGGGGCCTTGATCCTGATATGATACAGCAGAAGAGGTGGCAGCAGATGTGGTCACGTAACTCTGTGGATATAATACATTTCCATGCGCTGAGACAAGCACACCCTGAAAAAATCAGATCAAATCATTATTATTATTATTTTATTTTTAATTGTATTATTTATTTATTGTAAAAAAAAAATTACATGCAAATTAAAGGCAATAAAACAACACATTTTGTTAACATGTTTTATGTCTTTTTATATTTTTAAACTATTGCATTTTTTTTTTCACAATAAATAACTGCAATAAAACAACACATTTTGTTTAGCATGTTTTATGTCTTTCTTATATTTTTGAACATTATTGTATTTTTTACAATTACTTTACAATAAATAATTGTATTTTTAGTCATATTCAACCAAATAGGCTTACATCATGAATTGTCAACCTACCTGAGAGGTTGTTCTGTACTGCTGAAAATCAGGCATGCCAATAAGTCTTTGTTGTGAGGATGAGACTGAAGTGGTGTAACCTTGACCCTCCCCTTCATTTGACCTTCTAGATAACCAAGGACCAGTTGCTTCAGATGCCAAAAACGGAAGTGTTCCAACATAATTAAACTGGCATAAATTTGACAAGACATGTGGCGGCACACACAGAGAATTAATTAGGCCTGGAGTGGGGATGTAATAGTGCCGAGTGAGCCAACCCTTCTGAGAAACATCAGTCTCATCATCTGCAAATTTGTGTTGTTCAGCATGTTTTTTATCCAAGGTTAAATGTTCAGAACCCTCTTCACCATGCTTTTCTTTGCTGATGACCTTTATGTTCCTTTCTCCTTGTATCTCCTCTTTTGAATCGTCCTTGGACTCTTGCACTGTTGTTGAGATTTCTGTGGAATTTTGCTCATCTTGAGAAACTGAATGCTTTCTATCTTCATTGCTTTCCTTCTCATCTCCATATCCATCAATGTCATTCTCATTTGTATCTGTAGAATAAATATCTCATAAATGTGTGTTAGGAATAGCAACAATAATATTAATAATAAATCAGATGACAAAAGCATATTAATAAATAATAATAATAATAATAATAAAATATATATACATAAGTATAAAATTGTTTACAATAATCAACAGTTTGACCTTTTATTATAAATTATTATACAGTATAAGTATATATTTATTATAAATCCCAACCCAACACCTGTTGAAGTTGATGTAACGACGTTCGTTTCTTGAATTAAAGGATTTGATGAAGTTTGGTCAAAAGACGAGTCGTGTGTGAACGCATTGGCTTTTTTCGGTGCCACATCACACCTCTGATGCAACATCTGTTTCCTAATTATTGAAAAATACATATGTCAGTGGATATTAAACTGATTCTTTTCAGACACTACTGTTCAAAAGACTGCATTGAAAATCTGAGATCTAATTTCAAATCTAATTTAAACCTGGAAATAAAGAAAGTTTCTTACACAAAACAGCATGATATAAATAAAAAGACAAAGATACAATGTAAATAAGAAGGATTTTGCACTAATCAAATAATAAGTACATTTGTGATATGATCATGTGAACAATTTTTTTCCAAAGGTCAGATTTGCTAAGTACTGAGCTCTTTGAATCATTCTCAAATCATGCTGGAGAAAATTATCATCAGGTTTTACACACGTTTGTGTCCATGCAGCTTGAGTACTGCTGTCATTAAAGCAAAAGGGGACAGACTCAGAAATTAATATTGTTTAGTTCAACTTTTCACTTCAGTATGCAGATAATATAATTTGTTCTGAGAGAAAAAAAATCGATGCATCTTAGAAGTGGACTTTTAAACAGAACTGTAAAGGCATAAATCTGAAAGAAATAGCCTACCTTTTCTCTCGTCTCCCATTTCCGGTATCTCGGAATCCTTTGGCAAATGGGTTATTATCGATTTTCAGCTGAGTTATCTGTAAAGGTATGGTTAACGTGTTAATGATGATACCACATTTCTTAAGTGTTGTGAAAAAATTGTTCACAGCTTTATTGACTTATAAAACATTTGAATCTGTCACCTTTTCGTTTTGGTATGCCGTCACAGCGATAAATTCTGTCTCAGGAAACACGTAGGTTTTGAACGTGCTGTAAGGAAGTTTGAGGATGTCGTTGGCTCGAACGATATGAAACCTCGGCTGATATTTGTGCATGGAGTTTAATATGGTCTGCGAAACAAACTCATATCATTTTGCATAATCATTTCATAATTATTTTTTTTTTCAAACAATAAAACCTATGTTCAAATTCCACAAAATTACTTTCAAATTCAAATCTTTTCACACGGAATTAAACGAAAATTATCTTTAATAAGCTGATCGCTTCAGGCAACTTCTTGAATGTTGCATAGCGCTCGTTAGCTCTTACACTTGGTGACAGTAAGACAATTATTTTGAGAAGAAATTTACAATAAATGTCATCCATAAATTATGAATCGCATTAAATACTCACAAACCCATGTTTGTCAGATATATTGTTTGTCAATTTGAGCTTATGAAAGTTCACAGCTTTGGACATCCATTGCTCCCCGGTAGCAGGACTGTCTGGGTGGATGTACATTCGTTTGGGCATTTCTGGATCGGCCTTTCCAGCCGCCATCCAGCGAGAGTTGTGAAACTTATATCTGTAGTCATCGGCTGCGACTATATCCATCAGCAGGATGTACCTCGCCTTCCTGTCCAAGCCGCTGCAGCACACTTTGAATGCTGGAAACATGCGCCTCAAAGAAGCAAAACACGTTTCACTTGTTTACAAGAGTTCAAGTCAAAAGTCAAAAGACAAAAGAAGCATGTGCAGTCAATGCCCATTTTTAAAATACTGTTTTTAAACACTCCGCGCAGAGCCTAGACGTGTTAAATCACCTTCTTACCTTCCAGACTTTGTTATGACCATCTCCGTACCGCTTTTGTGAAACTGCCCCCACAGTTCCTTGCCTTCCAGGTGAACCACGGGGTCATCCTCAGGTGCCTGTCCGGGGTCTCTCGTCTCCACAGAGAGGTGCGCGGGAGACGCGTCTTCTTTGAGTGCCAGACGAATCGAGTTATGGAGCACGTTCGCAAACTGCTGTTTCACATATTCAACAGGAAAAAACTGGGACTGCTGTCCAAGCATCGAACTAATAGTGAGGTCAGTGGGACTGGCCGGTATTAAGTGGTGATACGCCATTCTCTCCACTTGCGCTGTTTGTGGGGTTATCATCAGTAGCCTACTCACTTCATCCTCACAATGTAGGTAACAACTCCTCTCTGAGGTCTTCAGCATTCACTCCTTATGTGGAATCATGCTAATTTCAGTGTCAGAAGTTGTAGACAGTTTGTCAAAATGCATCTCGCGTTTTTGAGTGAATCATCCATTCTCATGCTTTCATGCCTTTATCCTGTTGAGTGAAGAACCCAACTGCAGAGACCGTAAAAGTTGTTTTATAGGGGTCTCGTGCGCACAGATGATAAACCCTGGGGACCTAATGCCGGATCTCAAGACAGCATGGTGTTTGTTGTCGGGACGGGTTAGTCAGGGGTTTCTTATTGGCTCCGTGGACACATCCAAACCAATTGTGCTTCGTAAGGGCGTGGTAAATCGATTTATAAAGAATCAACTGCAACAAAGTGATTTGATACAAATGGAGCTTCAGCTGTCTAGATTTTAGCGTTGTCTCAAGCTTGTGAATAAAGTAAAGAAAGATCGGGGCTCGTTGTCACACTAACTATAAGGTTGTGAATCAAAGGGGCCAATTGCACAGATTAATTTTGTAGCCTATTCAAAACGCTTTTTATTTTATTTTATTTATCCCTTATCATGAACAATAAAACTGAATAAAATAACTAAAATTCGGGCTTTAGTCAAAAATGTACATGTAGCCTATATAATTTATCAATTACAATTTATTTAATTACAGTATAAAAAATGTTTTATATTTTTGTATGTTACCATTTACATTTTTGCTGTTTTGTTTCATGATTCATGATTTGTTTTTGTTTTTTTTCATAATTATTTCACTGTATAGGCCTACATTTTTCTGAAAATTCTAAAACGGGTTGTTAAATGGATCCATTGTGACAACTTACCCCCATGCAACACAGAAATTGACATTTGGAAATAAACATGCCTTGAGAAATATTCACTGACATTATTCTAATATTACTGTATGTTAAAAGCATGTACTAATGTCAGTATACTGTCTGTAGAACAAACAGCAGGACATATAAAATATATTGGCCTAACTGATGCTCTTTTTAGGACTGTCACATTAAATTACCCCTCCTACTCACCTCCCACACGACCACCCATAATCAATGTTACATCTGCAATCTAGATGCATGATACAAAAGCACCAAACACAACCACAAAATACAGTCCATTATGAGAAACTCTTTCCCCTCACACATTTTACATAATTATCACAGTGAATTACAACCATCTCATGATATAACACAATTTTGAGTTGGTACCCTAAAATAAGTCCCGTCTTTCCTTGCTCCCAGACTCCGTCCTGTAATATCATGCTGTGACATGAGTGGGAAATGACTGAGGATTCAACTGATGTATGCTTTTGATTGTCCTGGCTGGATTAGCGAGTGTATTCAGTTACACATTTTTATTGCAGAAGAGTTTTGGCTGCACATTCCATGAAAGCTAAAAAACACCACAGTGGACTGAGTGAGACCAGCAGTACACAAGCCTCTTGAAACCAGCAGTTGTGTAACTTTGTATTCAATACAAACCATTTTCCTTTTCTTGATGTCTACAATCACATATTGAAATCTAAGCAACTCCTAGCAGTCACTTTTAGATATCAAGCTTTGATGTTTTTTGAATTATGTGGCCAAACTATCATGGCGGCAATTTGACAGTTCATGTAATGGGGAAGCCCCATCAGACGCTCCATTGTGAGGTTTTTAATGAGGATCTATTTCTGTTTCTGCTCAAGGCATCAGCAATTTAGCACAGGTTTTTTTTTCTTAGTGGGAGGCTAACTGGTGTCACTTTTGTGTTGTTTTTTTGTATTAGTGTATAGTGTAGTGTAAAATGCCTGACAGCACATTCTTTCAGTATCATTGCTGGGTTAAATGTTGATTTTTATTATCAATGTTGAGAACAGTTGTGGTGCTTAAAATCTTTTGTGAAAACCATGACATATTTTTTTCAAGATTTTGTTGATTTTGTTTAACATTAATATCTTTACGGTCACTTTTGTTTTGATCAATTGAATTTAAACACTTGATCTATATCAATATACGGGGGGTGAAAACTCCTTCACAGAGATACAGCTTTATTTCGAACATTGCCTATATTCTGAAGCATTTAAATAATTTCACGCCCTGCTTCTGTAATGGATAAATCTGTGAATTTACGATGACGCTGTTCTATGACAGCTTTATGTCCTGTTTTCAGCTGCGCTGCCATGGTGGCTGAGAGTACAGAGAAAGACCCACACACCGGATTATGAGAGATATGCCATCTGCGGCCATCCACTACTGATGGCCCAATCTTTATTGGGCAAGGAGCAACCCTGGCTGTCAGTCATCCCTACTTCAAAGAGTGAGCGGGCAGAGAGCTGTGGGAGGGAGAGAGCACTGATGCCAGTCTGATATTTGTGAGAACACTAACAGGCATTGTGTGTAACTTAAAATCGAGGATAAATAGTTGCTTTAAACTGCTCCACCAGCCGGTACTGACCCTTGAGGTGTGGCTGGTTGGGAAGCGGTGAGGTTTTAATGCTAAATTTTGACACAGGATGTTTTGTTTGTAATATTATAGTTGCATGTATAGTATATCTACATTTGTACCATTGCATAAGTTTTGTGCTATCTTTAAAAAAAACTAAAAATGTTTGACAGCATGAGCATGAGTATTTCATTTATGCAATTTTTGTGTGTGTGTTTGTAGGATAACATTCAGCTCACAAATCTGTTGCTGAGTAGATAACCTTGGATAGAAGGATTTCAATAAAGCATTACAACAGTAAAAAGAAGTAATTCATTTTGAACTTGAGGCGAACAATATGCTTCAATATGTGAAGGTGAAGGGATTCGGATTTGTGAATATATCCAAGAGGAAAAATAAAGGAAAACGCAATTACTTAACGTGAGTAATTGGGGTTACTTTCCTCCAGTGAATGAGCAATGAGTGGCCTCAATGTGGCCATCTCTCAAACACCTCAGCTGTTTATTTAGAAGGGCTGTGATGAATAGTCGGCCACTAACAGACTGGTGTGACTGGACATGTTTGGACTGTGGAGGTGGGAGGAATGCAGTTAAACAGTGGCACTGAGAAGGTGTGAGGAGAGAGAGGAGTTGAAACAGAGCAGAGGTTCAGAGCACGTCATGCTGTCAAATAGATGGTACTTCTCAGAAACAAAAACAGGACAGGCAGGATTTTTTAATGATCCACGTTCAAGATTAAGTAAACAGCAGAAATCAGCACATCTCTTTAGACAGGCTTTCTGGGAGCAGATCCAGCAGCAGATGAATGAGCACTGACGGAAATGAAAGTAAATGACTGATTATCCAGCGCGTCTGCAGTCATAAGTGTGATTCGGTTTACATCCTAATGAAGAACACTTCAAGAAATATTGTTTCATAATAGATATGTTAACTACTATTATAAAATAAATGCTGTTCTTTTGAACTTTCTAGTCATTAAAGATTCCTGGGGAAAAAATATATATGGTTTCCACAAAAATATTAAACAGCACAATTGTTTTCAACAATGAAAACAATAAAAATGCTTATTGAACAGCAAATCAGCATATTAGAATGATTTCTGAAGGATCATGTTACACTGAAGACCAGAGGAATGGCTGCTGAAAATTCCACTTTTCCATGACAGACATTATGATCTATCAGTAAGGGTTTGAGCCTTTGAGAATCATTCTTAGTACATTCAGGTTAATTGCTAATCTTATTAAAGGATTCTTGCATTTAAAACAGCTAAATGTTTGTCCTTCTACTTCATTTTTTATATTGTGATCTCATGATATTCTTATACAATCGGATATATTATTGTTACATCGATCTTTGATGGTTCAAGTTCCCACTCTAAAGAATAAAAGAAATCATTGAAAATAAATTAGAGCCTGCAGAGTCCAAGTGAATGATTTTTTTATTTTTTATTTCATTATTATTTTGTGATGCTTATTTTCGAACAAGAGAAAAAGACTCACAACAACAAATTCTGTTCTGAAGGTTATTTCTGTGAATCATACTGTATGAACAATTGTTTGGCTCTTTGTTCGAGGCGATGAGAAAAGCATCTTGTGTTTGTACTTGATAAAGAAAGAAATCGGTTTCATTGCCACATCTGCACTTTGGGAATCAAATACAACTTACTTGCACAAACATTGATCGATGTCAGGAGGTCAATGATAACTGGCGGGGTTGAATGTACTTTGAATCAGATGAAGGTTGGTCCTCAAGAACCACTGAAACCATTCTAATAATGCCTTTGCTCAGATACGGCAACCATAATCTGCCTCATATTAAGCACAAATATATAACTGCTATAGCGCTGATATCTTTTATCTGTATTTTTGTTTATATTTGATGTATGCAAATTACGTTCTTTGCTGACCATCCATTCCAAGATGACTTTTAAGAATACCAGGAACTGTGTGTCATGACTATAAATAAAACTAAGTGAAATCAAAAAGTTTTAATTGGAGTTACTGTATAGCTGATCTGGGATCATTGTTGAAGAATGTTTTAAAAATGTAAACGTTTGGACTTTCTTTGGGGAAATCTGCTCTTTGGGTTCTGTTGTGTGAGGCACAGGGGATCCGGCTCATTGAAACGCAACTAATCCCATGAACACCCACGCCAAAAAGCCAGTATTGATGTTTCTGAGCAGTGAAAACCTACTCTGGTAGATTAGGAAAGGTCTGCCAGGCTCAGTAAACCTGTGATTAAAAGCTGTAGTAGTCCTTAGAGTATTAAACATGAATCTGGGTAATGAACACAGAGGGAAGGGGTAAATAAAGGAAGCTTTTCGGTAAATTAAATTAGATGTAAACATTTGTTTACTTTGAGGGTCATTCGGCATCTAATATTCAGGAATTTTAATGTATGTTTCTAGATTACAAAAAGAATATAATTTTGTTTTTAATTCAATTTAGATTTTTTTTTTAATCTCAAAATATTTCCGTAAATCATGTAGCTCAGAAATGATGTATTGTGTACAGTAAGCATATAGCAGTAAGTTTTTTTTTCAGTACTGAGGGAAAAGTTAAGTCAGCAAAGGTTTTTACTTTGTGATTTTACTAGTTCTCAGATGAACAGTCTGAAGAAAGGTGCTAGTACAGCATCTGAATGGCTGATTCAATGAGCAGTTAAACACATATATACACATTTGTAGCACACTCTTAAATGACTTTATTAGTGTACATTTCCTTGAATTAAATCTCTTGGTAAAGGCTCTTTAGGTCAGGTATGTTAGATATAAATCAGCCTTACTTATTTATATTTTATTTCCGATTTTGTTATACCCAGTGATTCAACAAGTTGATTGTACTGTTAAAACCGGATGCATAGGCTTTCAAGACATGTTTTAGGATTGTGAATATATAGCACTCATTTCATGCAATCTAAACCTTTTTGTTTCCAAAGGAGTCCATGTCATACTATGGAAAGACCTTGAGGCTTCTGTCATCCATTTCTTAATAAGATAATAGTTCTAATGTGTGAAAATTGATTCCTTTCCCTTTGCCTCTTGTATTTATTTATTTATTTTTTCTATTTCTGGTTGCTTCAGACAAGTGATTTACTCCCTTTATATTGAAATGCCTGGATTGATTTTGCAATGCAATAAAGCCAATAAAAGTATGTTTATTTAAGCTTTGCGAGGGCTTTGGTGTGTATATTCGCCAAAGTGTATGGGTCAGGATAAAGTACAGTGTGAAAGGGGAATCAAAAGGCAGAAAGAGTAAACTATCAGATGGATTTCAGTACAATATAGTAGTTTTATAAAAAAAAAAATTAGCATAAGATGTACTAATGTTACATGTGCTGAATATTATGTATGTATATATATATATATATATATATATGTGTGTGTGTGTGTGTGTGTGTGTGTGTGTTTATATATATGCAATTTGTGATAATGAACTGTTAACAAATAAGAGCATTGACTAATAGTGTATCTGTGAGAGTCAGGTCATCTAGTATATAATTGTGCTTCAAACACAAAGGAATAATTACTCTTATACCATTTATTAATGTTTGGGTGTTTGCTTGTAATTTTGGTTGTGCATTCTTTAAATATTGAACCTAAACTATAAAGAAGTCTTTTTAACTCTTCCCAGTATTTTACACAGACTGAATTTACTGATGCTATGGGACTATTGATAAAAACACATCTTTGGCTTGTGCTGAAGACATCTGTGAGAATGATCACTGCATGCATGAGTGTGTTTGTGTATCTTCTGTATTCTGGCATTCAGAACCACATGCACGAAAGTTTTCATGTCTAACTCAGACCACAGTTAGTCACAGATCTAAGAGCTTGAGAAATGTTTGGAATTTATCATGTCTGCCTGTGAATCTGTCATCAAACCTACAATTGCCTCCCAACATCCCTTTTATTCTAGTTTCAGTCCCTTTGCAGCAGTGGCTTTTCTTCACTAGACCCATTGTTGACTCTGAGGGTGAAACTGTCTTCTCTTTGAAGTGGCTGTCCATAAAAATTTGTCCAAACTATTTGTAAGGCTCTAAAATTAACATACATGTGATGTATCATTTTTACAAACACTGAAAACATTTTTTTTTTTTTGTTAAAAACAATTGCATTCTTGGAATCGTGACTGTCAAATATGCATCAAAAATAAAAGCAAAGAAAAATTAATATAAGAGATTTCTATTTCAAATAAATGCTGCACTTTTAAGCTTTCTATTCATCAAAGAATCCTAAAAAAAAATGTATCGTGGTTTCCACAAAAAATATTAATCAACACAACTGTTTTCAACACTGATAATAATATTTTTTCTTGAGCACCAAATCAGTATATTAGAATGATTTCTGAAGGATCATGTGACACTGAAGACTGGAATAATGACTGTTGAAAAGTCAGCTTTGCCATCACAGGAATGAATAAAATTTTTAAATATAATAAAATACAATACTGTTATTTTAAAATGTAATGATATTTAAAAAAAAAAAAAATCCAATAAATACAGATTTGGTGAGCATAAGAGACTTAATCTTTCAAAAACATTAAAAAGTCTTATTTTAAACAAGTTTCTTCCCTGAAAAAAAAACCAAAAAGCCAGACAGCTAAAGGACAGTCAGCACAACATTCATTGGTATGATGGAATAAAATAAATAAATAAAATGAGCAGACAACAGGCTTGCTTTAATGTTAATGAGGCATATTGATCAAAGTCAACAGTAAAAATCGGCAGACAGATATAGTGGGCGAGTGGAGGCTTCCTCTGGGAGAAGACGTCAGATCTGCAGTGAATAAAGGCCTGATGATTCAGGGAATAATGGTGAGATATTATACTAATATTCCTTAGCTGAACAGCAGGTTATCAAATTAACCAAATAGAGTTATATACATACACTGATTGATATAATTATATATAATTATAATAGGCTATATCATATAATTATATATAATTGTATGAAAATATTCATTAAAACAAAATATTATTTTAGAATTATTTATATAGAAAAAACGAGCAATAACAATGAATTATTTGTGCGCTGTTAAAATTCCAAAATTAAATAAATAAAAAAACACACTTTCACAGTCTAACAGACACTTAAGGAATCACCATTGGTGTGAATTATTGATTGAGAGAGACATTCTGATGAGGATGGGTTTGGAGCGATGCTATTTAATTAAGGAAATGTACTCTTTCTCTTCCGTTTTCTTTTGTCAGCACAAACACCTCAATGGAAGAAGAGGCGCACTGAGGACACTTCAGCACAAAGAGGCCCATCATTCCTCAAGCAGATTCCTTTCCTGCCTGTAATTACGGCTTCTGATTCAAACAGCGTCAAAATTTATGTCTGAAGGTGTTCTTAATGTCTGCCGTCTGCGCTGAGATATACAAACTGCAGATATTCCTGTGACACCCGTTAGGAAGAGGATTAAGGTTAGTTATATATGATCAACTTATTTACAGGTGGACCATATCTCAGAGAGAGTAGCCTACTTTAGAAAAATATATCCAAAAGACTTACCATTTATACAAAGCAGATATCCTTGTTAGCTTTACAATCCTAAATAAAATATTCCGTTTGGTTATAACGTGTTCAACGAACCCAGTGCTGAATGAACAGGTGCAGCCTGATGTGAAATCATCTGTTTCAAATTCAAGATTATGGACCTTGAGTAATTGGTGATGGAGTATAAAAACAGCAGGTGATATTGACCTCACAAATATGGATTACACTGAATGAGGGCCAGTGAAGCAGCTGCAGGCAACGGTCTACTTACTGAGCGACAAATACAATTTTTTTTTGTTTTTAAGGGTTAAACATTTGTGTAAACATATATTTACTAGCAAATGTAAGTAACCTTTCCTTTACTCAACCCATATCTGCATTATAAATTGTATCGCTTCTCTTTTAGGAAAACATCACATAAATGTGTCAAAATCAATATAACTGTATGTAGAAACAAGAAAGATGAAAGAAGTCTTGACTAGACTGACTGAATTTGTTGATTACAATGCCATTTTGTCTGTCCAGTGTATACAGTAAGCAAGAATGTGACCATACTCTGAATTGGGATATCTTCGCTCAAAAACCGCTCATTATGACTTTAGGGAATTTTCTGGTCCCAATGTGCATAATCCATGGCTTTACACCTCCTTATCTTCTATATTGTTGAATGAAATGTGCTGGCAAAGAGAATATATGTTAATCATGGACTGGTTAACATATAAAGAGAAATGCAAGGATCAGAAAAGCAAAGATTTAAAGATTACAAAGAAAGGGTTCAGCTTCAAACCTTTTTAAAAATGTGTTATTGATTTTAAGTTTTGTTTGATGCACAGAATAATACATATCCTTGGGATATACTCAGCATAGTCCACTTTTGTTTTTATATTTTGTGTTAGAATCTACAGAAATTCTGACTAATTCAAAATATTTTCTACACTTTATCTTTGGGGTTGTTTGTAAATCATTCACAGTGTCATTATTTAAATGAAACATTTGTTGCACACTATCATATATCAGTATCACTGATTTTAGATCTAGCTGCCCCTAATCATCACATTAAAAAAAAAAAACTGTGGTTGGTCAGTTTACATTTTACCCTGCCTGCCAAAGTGGGTTGTTCTTGAATTTAAATTTAAAGTTCTTAACATCAGAATATTGCTAAGGCCAATTGTTAAAGAAATGCATTCAAACTACCTGAACTTTCTAATATAATGTCTAAATTATATATTTTTATATTATAAATTATTTTATAATATATTTTTTTATTTCTTGTTGTAAAACAAAATATATAAATAAAATAACCCCCTTTAAATAACTTATGTTGATTCATACAATTGATTGGTTTTGTTTATTTTATTTATTATTATTTTTTATTTTTTTATTTGTATTTGTATTTATAAATTTTATTTTATTTTTTACAGACTGCTGATGATATCTGATAGAACCAGATCTTAGAGTCTTCCCATAATTTTACTTGCATAACTGGGTTGTACTCATTACAGTGTTGGTAATCAAGGCTTCATAAACCTGATAGAGGAAAACAGAGTGTGTGGGAAAAGCAGAGGGGGCGTGTGTGAAGTAAGCTGGGCTGGTATAAATGTATTCTTTGTCTTGCCTGATTAGGTATGACAGCTTAGGCGTGAACATGTTTCCCTCTGATTATAGTCTAAAGAGCCCATCAAACTCAAAACCACACTTTAGTCCAGCATGCTGTCTGCTAGTGCACTGTGACCTGCCACTGTATACAGTTACAGGCTGAACTCAACAAGGAAACCTAATAACTTCATGAACACCCACTAAAATTGGCCAGACACCATATTCTGAAACAGCTGAAGGTCACAGGAACTGCTGGGCTAAAAATGCAGTTCTATTAACTTTGGCTGTACCTCCTCACATGCTGCCACTAGTATTTTGAACCCGCTTCCCTCCTTTAAATTACGCATTGCTGTTTTAAATCTGTGTAGATCTGTGACACCGAAATGATTTGCATTTAAGAAATCCACTTGAGGAGTTGTGTCCAGAGTGCATAACTAAAAACCACTAAACAAAATTCTGTAACTCAAAATTCAAGAAGTGAGAACAATTCCAGTCCTCAAGTGACCTCTAGTGAAGAGTCGATTAAACTGCAGGCAGTATGAAATGTCAAACACCTCTCTACAAGATAGATAGTAAAGTTATTTTTATTAACTAAAATAAAGGGACATTGCCTGTTCACACTGAAATTCCTATATATATATATATATATATATATATATATATATATATATATAATGTATACAATAAGCTGATTTTAAAACTAGGTGAAAAACCCTCTTAATTTATCATAATATCATCACCTTTGTGTAATATCTATAAAAAGAAATCAGCACAATAAAGCCAAAATGGCAGTAATATACGCCAGTGTGGAGCACTTTTTAAAGTTTAAAATGTGAGCTTAAAATTTTCAGCTTTTTTGAATGACAAATATTTGCTTATCTGCTAAACAAACAATTTGACCTATAATGACAGAGCCTAGGGGTATGACGATTTGCATAATAGTTTAGATAGGTAAATTAAATATAATCTTTTGGATTTGAGGTTAGGTTTAGAACTGCTAGGTTTAAAATAACATTTTAAATACCCTTTTATCTTCTTTTTTTCCCCTCAGGATGCACTTATTTTACTGGCACACATACTCGCTAAACGTAACGTATGGAAAACAGTGATTGGTCGAAAAAATGATTGGCAATATTGTAAACCACTTATTGCAGTGCACGAATGAAAATAGACGAATAGCGATAAGGGGCGGGCATTTTGAAGTGAGCGAGGAAAAATGGCGACCATCGTGATGAAGTTGAACGGGACTATTTACACCACAGTAATGAGTTTACCGTACAGTCCGGCAAACAAAATTAGAGTATCTGCGTTATTAGTTTTAATATTCACCTTTGCGAGTATTAGTTCTGGAGAAAACACATATGAAGATAATACTTATGAATTTCTCAAGCGAGAGTATTCGCTGAGTAAGCCATACCAAGGTAAGCGTCCATTCCTACTCGCTCAGTGACGTTAAACCGGCGCCCTGCCAAAAGTGACACCTGTTTCAGCAAAGTCAACTAGTTAAAGAGAAAATACTTAAATGAGACTACAGGTTTATTGTTAGGACGATCACTGTGTCCTTTATTTCTTTTGTAATTGTTGGTTGCCCTTTTCTTTCTCTCGTAAATGAGTGGCAGTTTTATTTCGCAACTGCAGTGATTTAGTCACAAGTCCACAGGGCGGAAGTACAGGACAGTTATAGATATTCCGGTTCATATGCTTTATTAAACAACAAACTCGTTGTATTTAAAGCAACTTTTATCATGAACTATCCATTGCGTTTACCAATACAGCTTGAGGGAGATCAGGTCATGGTTATTTAGAAGCAAAAAGAAAATATGCAATATAAATAAATGGACAAATGTTTGCTGTGTGTATACATACATACACCTATGTACATGCATATATATATATATGTGTGTGTGTGTGTGGAATTTACTGTGTTGATGTATATACACAGGACTGGGCTCCTCCAGCTCCTCACACTGGGAGTTCATGGGCAACACCATGATCATGCCTGAACACATACGGCTGACACAAGACCTGCAGAGCAGACAAGGAGCTGTATGGAGTCGTATTGTGAGTTTAAATGATGAGAGAACCTGAAACACCACCTATTAGACAAAGCTATTAAATAGCAACCTGTTAGACAAAGAGGTTCTTGAGATAATGTGTAATAGTCATGCTTGTTAATGTATGTGTGTGTGTGTGTAGCCCTGTTACCTCAGGGACTGGGAGCTGCGAGTACAATTTAAGATCCATGGTGAGGGCAAGAAGAACCTGAATGGAGACGGCCTTGCAATATGGCTGACCAAAGAGCGAATGCAAAATGGTAAGAGATCATCAATATTGAAAATCTTCAAAATATTGATTCTCTGTGATACGACTATGATGGAGGTTTTTTGGTCTTTGTGCTTTCCTCTAGGTCAAGTATTTGGAAACACAAACTTTTTTACAGGACTGAGTGTTTTTGTAGACACTTATCCCAATGATGACAAGCAGCATGAGGTATATTGCCGCTAACCATTAGACGAACAAGACAATAAACAAGATTACAATAAATGTCATGTCCTCGTCATCATATGTCATGTCAGCTTAAACAACTTTAACCTGTGAAAAAATAATAATAATCTAATCAGTTTAATTTCTGTCTCTCATTCAGAGAACGTTTCCTTTTATCTCTGCAATGGTCGGAAATGGGAGTGTTGCATATGATCACGACCGTGACGGACGGTCTACTGATCTCGGTGGCTGCGCTGCTCACGTTCGCAATGTTGAATATGACACATTCCTCTTGATCAGATACATGAAGAACAGACTCACAGTAAGAAACATCTTTACATTCTGTTTTTTTTTTGTTTGGTTTTTTTTTTTTTATACATATATACACTGCTGCACCAATTAAGTCTTTCGATCTGCGATGCTGATAGTCTAGACGAGGGAGAGGTTAAATTTACTTAGAGATTAAGGAAGTATTGTTTAGACAGATGTTGGAGAGCAACCTTCAGTTCTGTATGCACCTTCATTTGCTGTTCTGTCTTTCAGGTGATGACGGATATCGAGGGGAAGCAAGAGTGGAAGGACTGTCTGGATATACCTGGAGTGAGGCTGCCACAAGGTTACTATTTCGGCATCTCATCGGCTACTGGAGATTTATCAGGTTTGGACCAGTAAAGCGTTCCGTTCACTCCATTTTAATCCAGCAGATATTCAGATTCAATGCAAACTGCATTATATATTATAGTCATTTTGGGCCAATCCTAAAATTTCCATAGAATTCATGTTACACTAACTAAAAAACATGAACTAATTTATAATATCTATTTGTATATTAAACAAGATTTCAATCAGTTCGCCCAATATCATAAGGCATACTAAACAATTTTGAGAGCAATATAATATCTGTCTGCATTCACAAAAAAATTGTCTGGAGAGGCTATTTGCTCTTATGTATTTTACATTTTAAAATGAGAAATAAAAGACAGTGCTAAATAATAAAAGTTTTTTTTTTTTTTCATTTACCAGTTCAAGGGCTCCAAATCTTCTCAAATGTTGAAAATTACTGATGGTAATCACTGCTTTAGTGTACTTAGTGCTAAATAATATAAAATACAATAAAATGTAAAATATTTTTATGTACAGTTTGTCGATCTACGTTGCCTAGTGTAGACTACCGAGTGGACCCGAATGGTAACAGTAACAATAAGATTATACATTCATTACATTTCAGTATAAGCTATTTTACAGAGAAGTACAAATGTTTGTATCTTACAAATGTTTTCTTTGCACAGTTCACGTGGAGGATGAAGGAAGGAGCTTCATCACCACCTTATTTCTCTTCATTGTTTCCGTCGTTGTGCTGGTTGTAGTGGTTGTGGTTATTCTCTTTCTATATAATCACTATAAAGAGAACCGCCGCAAACGCTTCTACTGAACAAATTGAAAAACAAGTGACAGGAAGGAAATGGGACAAGAGATCCAACTTGAGTGTTACTGGCATTTTTGCAAAGGGCCGCTTCTGGTCCTCACCTTTGCCACCAACAGAAAGGGCCTGAAGGCCAGCACTGAACTAAAACCCATACCTGACCTCCAAGTGGAAACTTGACCACCTCAATCGTGATTATGATCTCAAAAAACTGTTTAAGAATATTTGAAAGAGTGTGCATCTGTTTTTGAAGGTCTCTAGAGACTTTTGTGTGAGCGTTTGCTGTATTTTTGTACCAGTTACATTGACCTTGGCCTTTCACCCAGAGGCGGTACACAGAGAACTATGTGTAACAGCATTTACATTTACCAAACTATTGTATTCTCAGGTTGTCTACTCTGTAATGCCACTGCAGAAATCCCAAAAGCCCTTGTGTTCTTCTTTCAATTGGACAGAAATTAATCAAAATAAAATATATCACCTTGACTTTGACCTCCATCTGTCACCATCATCTCATCAGCTGTCAGCAGTCATCTTTTAACTTGTATAAAATTGAGTAAATTTGATTTTCATCATTATGTAAGTAATGCTGGCCGACTGTACTATTATAAACAGACAGTAACAACCATCAATGTGAATGTGAGGAATATGTTTTTCCCAAATGTCTGTTTTGTTATAAATATGTGATATTGTTTTATGTATCAAAAGCTGCACTGAACTGCATTGAGCTTATCTAAAGTTACTTTTGGTTTGTCATGATTTAATTACTTCAGCTATCAACTCATGTTCAACCTTTGTATTTCATGCCTTATTTGAATACTATGTTTAATAATCTTGATGTGCTGATAAATATAGTAATGATGACGACATGTCTATTCCTGTATCTTAATATCTTCCGTAAAGAGGCAGAGATGTAAAGCTGGTGCAGCAATTTGACAGTTCCTGAGTTTTACAATAATTGCACTATTGCAAAGATATGCAAGAGGTTTTGCTTTTGTCCAAGTTCCGGTCTTTCCTATCACTTCTATTGACTGCTCTCTACAGTTGTGCAACATTTGTCTCTTGTTTTATACTGGGAGAGATTGAATTGCTGTTGTCATCAGCTCAGTGATTGAGCAAGCTGCTGTGTCAAACTGATGTTTTCATGGTTGTCACCAACATGTTGAAAATTCTAAATTAAACATTCAAAGTTTGTCTTATAACTGGATGTTATGTATTGACAACGCAAGTTTTTAATATGATTGAAATGTTAGGAATAGTAAATTGTTTTACAATAAGCTTTTTTTTTTATAGCGTCTACCAATTATTTGTATGCACTCTAAAAATGTTTTGTTTCAATAACAAAAAAAATGAAAACCAACAGTCTTCAACAATCTTTTTGAGTTCTGACAACTGAAAATATGCTAAACTAAGAAACTACTCTGACTTAGAACTTAAACTTACATTTTAAGGTGATTCCTCAAAAAGAAAGAAGTTTATTTTTTTTTTTTTATTTTTTTTTTTCAACTAATCTGAAAATAATTGAGAGATGGCCCTGGAACCAATTAATCTTATCTATTCCAGTTCAAATTAACAGCTGGCTCATTTCATGCTGAATATAACTTACTCTTCGGCAACATTAGTGCAATAATTGTTCATCTGGTCAATGTTGCGCATATATGTAGCCACCCACAACCTAACCACAAGCTCTTCAGCACAATGGTAACCACAAAAACGTCAACATAACAGAAACTTCTTCAAATGTCAAACATAACAGCATTAAACACTAACAGGTCTTTGCTACTAAAAACATAAAATAATATGATTTCAACAATTATTCTCCTTATCCTATCCTATACAAAGCCTGCTGGGAAATAGAAATTTGTTAGAAATTTTGAAAGTTATCAAGAAAATTTCACTAACGCACTACGACTTTTTCTTTAAAGAAAATTAATGCAGACATTTCAGCCTATATTCATTTAAATTACAATCATCAAAATAATGTTTGCAAAGGTTTAATTCAATCAATAAATAAAAATGTATTTAAGTTTTGGTAACAGTTTCCCTGAATTGTTTAGCTCATACATTCCAAAGAAATGGCTGGAGTCAGTTTTCTTTCCTGTGTTGTTTTTATTAGCCTATGAGTGACAGTTTCATGGCTCATTTCAGTCTGAGGAACCAAAACTGATGACAAGTACCACTGTGCTAATGTATGCTAGATTATGAGCTGAGAGCTGAGATTCATTTCCAGATGTGTTTTTCTCCTGTGGTATCTCTTTCCATCACACCACTAGTTATTTATTTTACTTATTTATTGAGGCCTTAATTAGACACCAGTAAGAGAGAATGTTATAGTTTATCACCTTAAAATCAAGCAAGGTGTCATTCAATTGCAACCCAAGCTTCTTAATTTTTTGGGTGATGTTCTCTGGTCAGTGTTTATGAAATTCTAAAAACAATATGATTTACCTGAATGAGACAAAATAACCTTTCTCCAGCATACTTGGTTAAGTATATTGTAATCTATATTATAACCCTATAACCTGATTATGGTGTGTTATATGGTGATAATCTTTGCAATTTCACTATTTCTCCATTTTAACACCCTGAGTTTGGTACTTGATAATGAGTTCACAATTCTAAAACTGAGAGGTTCGAGATTAAGTTTTAGACTACGGGGGCCAAAATATGATTTTTTTTTCTCATCAGGCTTGAATGGGTTTCATTTCCCTTTCAACAGTTTCTATGCATTTACTATATATGTCCCTGTCTATTGGTTACCAGTAAAAGAGGAAAATAGTACAAGGTCTGAGCAGGCAAATTACTCAAAAAATCTGGCACGATGATACAGACAATATGTGTAATCATTCAGTAATTTCCCCTTGGAATAAATTAAGCATCATTTGTTTTTGTCAGTGTTTTTAATGAGAAGACTGAAGAAATGTGGGCGATTGGTGAAACATTTTTAACTAAATTATGTAACACAGCATGGGGGCTTCAGATTTTAATGTAACACAGAGACTCAACACATTAAAATTTTCTAAGTCCCCAAAAAGTGTTAACATACACGTACATGCTGGTCCATTAATGAATTTACAATTGCACCTTTACTCTTTGTGCAACAGATATCCATTAAAACCGAAATGTTTAGAAATTGTTAGTAAAATGTTTCATGTTATGTTCATTTCTACACTGTAAACCCTGATAAGTTAACAGAACTCAAAAAAATTAAGGCAACTAATTGATTTAATAAATTTAAGTCACGTTTCAGAAAGGCGGGGCATAGAGGAGAAACAATAATGTACAGTATGTGGAAAATAATGTGGTTTTTTTTACCTTAAACTGCATAAACACATTTCATTACACCAAATACACAAAATAATGTTATTTTTAGCAACATCATATGACCCCTTTAAAATCATGTTTTCAGAAGTTAAATATTTATGCTACATATTACTTTATTAGTAATATGTAGCATAAATTTAGACTTTATTAAGTCTACTTAAATATTTTATTATGACTAAGTTTACTAAAAATTAAAAACTTTGTGGCAACTGAATGCCTCAAACACATTGAGTACAATAACTCCAATAACTTGAGTAATGCTTTTTATTGAACAGTATTCTCTTGACCTCTTCCATTTAACACAGTGCAAATTCATATTTAAAAATACAATAATATATTGTATATTGTGAAAAAAAAA
>NW_015638940.1:140472-141306 GCF_001515625.1 Sinocyclocheilus rhinocerous | reverse complement strand
ATATATATACACACCATAGACTGTAAAAAAAGATGGACGACGTGTCTCCACCTCCTTCCACTATCCACCTTTTTCTTCAAGGCGGAAGTAAGCCAATGGGTGAGACTTCCGGATCATTAAAACCTCTATAGGTAAATAACAAGGAGAATAACAACGTGCAGTAAACGGTAAAACTGTTTATCTTATTTACGCTACAGTGTGCACTACAAACACACTGGTTTGTAGTGCACACTGTAGTGTAATTAAGATAATGCATTAAAATAATATGATGAGACCAGTTTTCAATATCAAGCAGCAAAACGAACTGTTTTGTACAGCTAAAAATAGCTGGATGCAGATGAGACCGGAAACCAGACCCATAGAATTTACAAATGGCCACGCCCATTTTTACGACAAGAAAAAGGTGGATAGAAAAGTGAAGCCAAAGCATCTCATAGCCGCTGCCATCTTGAGTAAATGACGTCATTTGGAGCCAGAGTCTGCGCAGTAGAGATTCGTTTGGAGCCAGAGTCTGCGCAGTAGTGTCGTGAGGTGGAGCCGCGGTATCAAACTCCCGCCAAAACTCCTGCAGACCCAATCAACCATAACAACACGCTTTTATAGCATCAAATTACTAGCTAAAATCAACCTTATCACAAAAACGAACAATTGAACATATGTCAGCGTGATAACAACTATCTTAAATGACCAAAACCATCTTTCGGAAAATTGTATTAGAACTGTAATTTATTTTTTTATTTTGACTCAAGTCCCATTCGTTTACGGGTGGGGTCTATGACCTGTACTGCAGTCAGCCACCAGGGGGCGATCAAAGAGCCCACAGCTTCACTTTTC
>NW_015638940.1:138589-140374 GCF_001515625.1 Sinocyclocheilus rhinocerous | reverse complement strand
TATATATATATATATATATAATATATATATATATATATATATATATACACACACACACTGTATAGTTTAATAATTTTTCCACAATACCACAAAACTTTTACAACTTCACCTCGACGACCATCGGCACAGGACCACGAGAACCAGACAAGTCCTCTGCACATTCTGACCTGTGTTGCAGCCTGGAATTAACTAATTGCACACTCACTCAAATAGCCTATGCTTAAGTGAGTGTGCAGTTGTTCTCTTTCAATTAGGTAATTTTTTCCTTCAACTTGCACCTCTACAGGTGTGCGTTCGCTTTGCCTCACTTGCAGCCTGGAATTAAACCACGCCATGCTGGTTTCATCTGGCCAGAGACTGAGCCTGGTTTCTCCCAAGGTTTTTTCTCCATTTCTGTCACCGATGGAGTTTTGGTTCCTTGCCACTGTTGCCTTTGGCATGCTTTGTTGGGGATGCTTGACTGATTGTACAGACACTATTGGAAGAGAGCTGGACTGGATGATGACATCACTGAATCATCAATCATCACTGAATCATGAATGAACTTTTGGACTTTAGCTGGAAAAATGACTCTGTTATTGTCTTCTTGTTATTGACAAACTATTTTCCTGTTTGACACTGTAAAGCTGCTTTGACACAATCAATATTCTATAAAGCACTATATAAATAAAGGTGACTTGACTGGACAACTCCAAAATGTAAATGCATTTCATTAAAAAGCATCAAATGCACATGTACTTTGGTACATCTATATAATAAATGAAATTGAATTCGTTTTAACAACTTTTTAAACAAAAGCTTTTTTTCTTTTTTCTTTTTTTGCCCAGCCTTACAACAGTAAATTAAATGTGTTACATCAAGGTAAACCTTATATATATATATATATATATATATATGTGTGTGTGTGTATATATACTTCCTTTACAGGTTTACATTCAAGTAACTTGTTAGTTGTTTGTGATAAGGCTGGGCACATATTTTTCAGCCAAAAAAAATTTGAGCAGACAGTAATTGAGCAGACAAGTGTCAGTCATTCAGAAGATGAGAATCCCTGATGTCTGCCCTGTTGCATTTTGGAGCAGTTAGCCAAGCCCAGGCCAGGTTCTAACGGGGTTCAAATGACAGCAAAAGCATTCTCACTTGAAGCTAATAATAGCAACCTGGCGAAACACTGGAACATCTTCAAGCTCTGGTTCATCAGACTCCTGAATTAATGAGAGAGATTAATAAACAACAAATCTATATCAAGCTAAAAAATTTTAAACCCATTTTATGGTTCCAAATTCAGCGGAAAGGTATAGTATATGCTAGTCATTTGAAGATTGAAGAATATGAAGATTCTATGAACTAGAAGAATTTACAAATAGTTGTTATACTGTTAAATACAGACATATTAATTTTGTTTAGGCCAGATAGTAAGGGAAGGAATTAGATACTTTTAACGGGTGATCACAAATCTGAGCAGCTGGGTTCACGAGTTCGCACTTGCATATAAATGGATTGAGCAAATAGTAAGCATATTTGACATGCTGTCCTGAGAGAGGGCTTCGAGCTCGGAATATATCCCGAACCCAGAGAAATCCCCCAATCCCTAGTATGGGATGAGAATAAATTAATAGTGAGGAGCTGGGGTGGAGGAGGGATGCCGGAACTCTGTCGTGGGACAGAGGTAATCACCCAAAAATGAAAATTCTGTCATTGATTACTCACCCTTGTGTCGTTCCAAACCTGTAAGATCTTTGTTCATCTTCGGAACACAAATTAAGATATTTTTGATGCATTCCG
>NW_015638940.1:98049-138358 GCF_001515625.1 Sinocyclocheilus rhinocerous | reverse complement strand
GCTCTGCATTTAACCCATCCAAAGTGCACACACACAGCAGTGAACACACACACACCGTGAACACACACCCGGAGCAGTGGGCAGCCATTTATGCTGCGGCGCCCGGGGAGCAGTTGGGGGTTTGGTGCCTTGCTCAAGGGCACCTCAGTCGTGGTATTGAAGGTGGGAGAGAGCGCTGTACATTCACTCCCCCCACCTACAATCCCTGCCGGTACGAGACTCAAACCCGCAACCTTTGGGTTACGATTGGGTTACGAGTCCGACTCTCTAACCATTAGGCCACGACTTCCCCACTTATATATATACATACGTATTGTGCTAGTTAAGCTGATTAACTGAACGAGTTCCACCTGTGCCGAATTGGTTGATTATCTGATCGTACTCCTGCCGAACCTTGTTAATAATACATAGTTTAAACAAAATTTAAGCAGTATAATAAGTATCAAAACACTTTGCTACACAGCACATTTACTAAGTAAAGAAAAACGGTCCACTTCATATTAATCAAACAGTCAAATCCCATTCTGAATGCCGGTGAAAAGGTCATATCTTAAACACTCACTTAATGTCAGCCAATATAGACATATTAAAATCAACTGTATCAATAGGCAGTGCAGAAACCAATAATACAAAGTTTAATCCTCTATCAAAAACATTCAAATTGAATTTCTAATACTTACAATAGAGCATAGTAAATTACTACTTAGACTTGCCACAATCATACTGGAATATCCAACCTTATTTTATAACAGACCATTTTATATGAATGTGAGAGACTTCTGATTCAATAGCTACTACAGGCAACTTATTTGTTTTAATTTGAACTACTTGTTGATGAATCAAGCATCACTGAAAAGTATAATTTCACTGTAGGCTACTTATTTCAATTGTTTACATTAGTGCGTGCGTCTGATGTGAATTTAGAGTTTATCAGGATTAACAGAATTTCAAAATGTGGCGGTAATGCAGCTCACGCGCTGCATTTAACCTTAAATACCATAGTCACCTGAAGGCCGTGTTGTACGTTTATGAGACCGCGCATTTAAGGCGAAACTGCTAGAAAAGCGTGTTTCATATGCTCAAATAACGTTAAAACTTGTGTATTTTAATTTGGTTCAGCTAGTGTGAATCCTAAACGCGTGTGTCAGGTTTGCCGGAGGAGCGCATAGCAGCAGCTTCTTTGCCATTTGCTTCATTCACATCAACACGAGTGTCACAGTGGCGCAGCCACAATTTTTTTTTTCAATTGAATTGTTTTGCTGATTGATACTGCAAACCGGTATTTCTAAGATTTGTTAAATAGCCTAATTTAGATTTATTAATTTATTATTGTATTCATAACACGGTTTGTAGTAGTTTTACCGTTTAATGTGTTTTGTTAATTCGCCTCAAAAACTAAGAAAAAGTCACAGGAACTCAAAATATTTAAGTTAGTAGAATTTTTTTTTATTACGTTTACTTAATCACTTTGAACATTTGGGTTTACAGTAGGGGTGTCCCCAACTAAGGATTTTCATAGTCCAATCAGAATTTTCTAATCATATGCTTTGGGGGCGGGGCAAAATACATTACCAAGAGTCAAGTCAGACATTCGACAGTCATAATTACGTTAACACACAGGGAAAATGTGTAACGGACGCCTCGCATATACAAACGGGGTAAATATTTTATGTTTTGATTTAAAGATAACAATAACAACTTACTTTGTAAACAAAGTCATGCCCATGACCCCGGAGGCGGAGCTTCCCGCACTATAAAAGCGGGATGAACTTCCGGATTGTCCTCTGTACCTTTCTTGCCATAGGGACCTGGTACGGGTAAGAACCGATCTAATATTTCACCATTCAAGTCTTCACCCAAGTGGTGCAGGTGCCTTGTGTCCCTGTGAATTGTGGTGTTTCTTGGCAAGATATACTACTGCATTGTTGTTGTTTATTAGGCTAGTCCTATAGACTAGCAATTGTCATCTCTGTTTTTTTTCAGAGTGCTCATCAGTAGGTTATTGAATATACTTCATAACAAAATTGGTGAGTATTGTAATCTTTTCTTAGACCCTATATCACTGTTCGCAGTTGTTGGGGCTTGATATAGGCCTGCTAAGTATGTTCGCGTACTGGTGCGGGTCTGTGACTTGTGTGAGCTTGATATATTTCACTGCTGTTCGCAGTCAGTGTGTTGTGTGTGGCTTACCTGCTGTGCAAGGGTACTATGGATTCGCAGTGCTGCAGGTTTTGTCACACAGCAATGGACCCTCGTGATGGGCATAGAGAATGTCCTTCATGCTTGGGGGTTGCTCATTTGAAAGAGGTATTTTGTGGATAATCATTTGTGGATAATCCCTCCGCTGCAGCTTGTGACCTGCCTAGAAATGAACGACTTCACCGTGCTAATAGGACATGCAGTTCTGTACCTGAGCGTGGTAGGGAGAGGGAACGTTCATCGGACAAACACGGCCATAAGCGCCCGCGCAAGCACTCACGTGATCATCATGACTCTACACACAAATCAAGTCGTGAGATCGTGGCTGAGGCAACTAAACGTTCAATGCCAGCTCCATCAGCAGAAGGTGGTAATACGGACACTCAACTGCAGATCCTAGCAGCTGTTCAGAGTTTATCGTGGAGGATGGATCAATTTGAAGCTCTTTGTCCTCCTCATCTCTACCTCCTCGTAAGGAAGGCGTTCCAACGGTTGGGCAACAGTCCCGTCCTGAGAAAAACACAAAAGATGATGATGTGTTATCTCTTTTTGCTCCCCACTCTCTTTGTGAGGATACACAGCAGTCGGGGGAAGGAAGCCAATGCGAGGGAACTCATTCAGACTCTGTAGAAGCAGAGGACGAATCAATGAAGGATAATTTTACCTTAAATACTCTTATAAATATAATATGTAGTGCCGCCAAGATTGTTGACCTGCAGTCTCCATTGCCTGATCCAGTTCCTGTGGGGGGTGTATGGGAAGGCATATCCCAGAATAATTCTGCACCTTGTATTCCAATGGCAGACGATTATACTTCTATGTTGAGAACAGAGTGGAAGAAACTGTTTCAAAAGCCTCAATTTAATGCAGGCTGTAGACGTTTGGCCAATGCCCGTTACCCAACGGAAACTGGATTGGGGGACATGACGCCAGTAGAACAAGCAATAGCTGCATGGACTGCCTTAGGTCCCGTCCGTGCTTCTGCTAACCCCTTCGCTGCCCCAGGAAGGAGTGTGCTAAAACTGACCGTCTGATCAGGACCAGGATTCTAAGAAACTTGTTGATTCAGCTTTGGCTGCTCACTCTCAGTTGACACGTGATGTCTTCGACCATTTTATGTCGTAGACAAATATGGCTGGCACAAACCCCTTTACCGGATGCCTTAAGAGGTGAACTAATTAATTTGCCAGTGGTGCCTGGTCAGGTCTTTCATTCAGACTCTCAAGAGGTGCTGGACAGAGCAGAGCGCTCTATCACAATGAGAGAAAATGTTCAGTGGGCCTCTCACAAACCTTCCACAGCCCCCAGACAGAAATTCAGAGAATCCTAGAGGATGCAACATCCTGTTTGGTCTAGGCGCACGAATAGTGATCCAGCTATTATTCAGCAAGACTTTCGCGGCCGAAGGCAAAATCCTGCCGCACATTCCCAGAGAAAATCTCAGTCCCGGGGAGGAGGCCGACAGGGAAACTCAGGGAGGTGTGCAGGCCGGGAACCTGCATAGGAATCAGGGGCCAGCCATCGACTGTTCCTCCCAACTTTTGCGGGCCAGTTGGGAGAAAGCAGTCTCGGATCCTTGGGTTCTATCCACCATAACCCACGGGTACCGGTTGCAGTTTCGAAGGCGCCCCCAACCTTTTTCAAGAGTCCGAATGACTGTCGTCAAGGACCCATTATTAAAATTCATACTGGTCGAAGAGGTAGAAAGTCTCCTACAAAAAGGAGCGATTTCAAAGGTGCCCTTCGACGCACAGCAGACTGGATTTTATTCAATTTATTTCATAGTGCCAAAAAAAGACGGTGGTCATCGGCCCATTCTAGACCTCAGGGGCCTCAACCAATACTTGAAAGTTCTTCCATTCAAAATGACTCATACAAAGACGGTAATACAGTCCATAAGAGCAGGGGAATGGTTCACATCTCTGGATTTAAAGGATGCCTATTTTCACGTCCCAATTTGCCCAGAGCACAGACCCTTCCTCCGCTTTGCCTTTCAAGGCCAAGCCTTTCAGTTCAGGGTTCTACCGTTTGGCCTATCATTAGCACCGAGAATCTTCACTCGGGTGATTGCAGCCGCCCTAGCTCCTCTTCTGTTACGCGGGGTCAAAATCCTGCCTTATCTGGACGATTGGCTAATTTGTGCTCCTTCTCAAGAACAGGTGATTCGGAACACAGAGGAAGTTCTAGATCATATTCAGTTCCTGGGGTTCACGGTGAATTGGAAAAAGAGCAGTCTCCAACCCAAACAGCAGGTGGAATTCCTGGGTCTGCATTTCAATTCCATTACAATGGAAGCATGTCTGACTTCCCGGAGAGCAGCCAACCTGGAGAAGGCAATAAATCACTTTCAGACAAGGAAGGTTGTGACAGCCCACAGGGTACAGAAATTGTTGGGAATAATAGTAGCAGCCTCAGTAGTAATCCCCTCAGGTCTGCTGAGGGCACGCCCTATACAACGGTGGTTCAACTCTTTTCATCTTCGTCCGAAAGAGGACCGAATGAAGAAACTGTTGGTTTCACAGGCCTGCATCTTTTCACTGCCTTACTTCCCTGGAGGGACAAGAGCTTACTTTGCAGGGGAACCCCACTGGGCAATATTCCCCACAGGAGATCAGTGATCACAACGGATGCATCACTGACGGGTTGGGGAGCTGTTTGGGAAGGCAGGTCAGTAAATGGGAGCATAATAAGCAAATGGGAACCCCCTTGGTCATCAGAACACATAAATGTGCTCGAACTGAGGGCTGTTCATCTTGCTCTGAAAGCCCTATTACCGATTATACGCTACAAACATGTGCTGATAAGAACGGACAATACCTCTGCAGTTTACCACATAAGTCACCAGGGGGGGACGAAATCACTAAGATGCCTTCAGGTGACAACGGATCTGTTAATATGGGGATCTGTTATTATCCCGACATTCTGTCCAGAACGGGCCCTCTCCCCTGGGAGTGGCAGTTACATACAGAGGTGGTAGCCCAAATTTGGGCCCGATATGGGACAGCCCAGGTAGATCTTTTTGCATCCCTGGAAACAACCCATTGCCCGAGATGGTACTCTCTCACAGTACAAGAGGGCAGCTTGGGCCTGGATGCTCTGTCACAAGAGTGGCCGACAGACTTATTGTACGCTTTCCCCCCCTTTACTCTAATCCCTCAAGTTCTTCGAAGGATCAGGGAAGGTCGCTACATGATTTTGCTAGTTGCTCCACACTGGCCAGGAAGGCCATGGTTTCCAGAGATGGTTCAGCTGATTCAGGGTCACCTGTGGCAACTACCATCACGAGTGGATCTATTGTCACAAGTGGATGGTCAAATCTGGCATCCGAACCCAATGGCCCTGCGCTTGTGGGTATGGCCCCTGCAGAGCCCATCCCCCAGCAGCTAGATGAGACTCTAAACAACGCTAGAGCCCCATCTACTCGTGCTAATTACGCCAGTAAATGGAGAATCTTTTCAGAATGGTGTTTGGGCACAAATATTGACCCAGTAACCTGCTCTGTGCCGCTTGTTCTTAGTTTTTTGCTATCTCAACTAGACCCAGGCAAAGCAGCCAGTACGATCAAGGTCTATACCTCATTCCATGGGGGGGTTGATGGCCAGCCATTAGGCCGACATCCCTTGGTATGTCAGTTTCTGAAGGGAGTTCGTCGTTTGTGTCCAAATCGCACTTTGCGGCCACCAAATTGGGACTTGCCCCTTGTATTAGACTCTCTCACTAAGCCCCCTTATGAACCAATGGCAGATGCAGATTTTAAAGCTTTGTCCTTGAAGACAGCTTTCCTCTTGGCCATCTGCTCTGCTAAGAGGGTAGGGGAATTGTGTGTGCTATCCATTAGTAATGACTGTCTGCGTTGGAAACTAGATGGCACAGGAGTGTCACTTTGGACAAACCCTGCCTTTTCGCCAAAAGTGATTAATCCTCAGTTTAAGAATCAAATACTTCAGTTTCAACCTCTTTCACAGACAAGACAGGAAGGTTTGCTCACCCTATGTCCAGTAAGGGCATTACGCACTTATGTGAATGTTACTCAGCCTTTGAGAAAGTCTCATTCTCAGCTTTTTGTTTGCTATGGAGAAACCAGGCTAGGGTTGCCACTTTCAAAGCAACGTTTGTCACACTGGTTGGTTGATGTTATCTCCCATGCTTATGCAGTAAGAGGGTTGCCAGTTCCTATTGGAATACGGGCCCACTCAACCAGAAGTGTAGCTACTTCATGGGCTGCACTAAAAGGAGTTCTGGTGGAGGATATTTGTGCAGCAGCATCATGGTCTACGCCTTGTACGTTCACAAAATTTTACAGAGTTGACGTGACTAGTGCAACACCAGTCAGCACTGCTGTTTTAATGTCTATTGCCCAGCGAGGGTCAGATGGTATGGATTCTGTAGTTCCTCACGACCCTGTTGACATGAGTCATCCTATTTAGACTGTTAGTGACGGTCAGAGTGAGGTCGAAACACATCGTAAGTTATGAATATAACTATGGATCTGTGAGACCGAAGGATGACCGTCATTATCCTTGTCGCTCAGAACACTAAGGCGTTCAAGGTAAGAGAACGATCCGGAAGTTCATCCCGCTTTTATAGTGCGGGAAGCTCCGCCTCCGGGGTCATGGGCATGACTTTGTTTACATAAGGTCTCGAGAAGGGGGAACGAAGGTTATCATTCGATTTAGACCGTTAGTGCCGGTCATCCTTTGGTCTCACAGATCCATAGTTATATTCATAACTTACGATTTACGGTTAGCCGTGTCGGGAATCCAACAACGTATTGGCATGTTGCTATCAGAAACAGGCTCAGCCATCACATTGAATCAGGTAATATATTTATTATCAGGTTAGATATTGTTTAATTATAATTACGCACGCTATACCAGGGGCAGTCCTAAACCCTTTTTAGGCTTCAGCCCCACTATGTGTCATCTTAGCCCCCCAAAACTGTCTGAATGATCGGGCCAGTGCTGCTTCCTCAAGAAAGTTTTATCATTGTCACGTGTTTTAAGTCGTGTCAGTTTAAACATTAAAGTAATTTTAAGCCATTTAAGCGCAAGACATCTCAATGCAGTACTCATGCGCTGTGGTAGATTGTTTCTGTGCGCACCGTGCACACAACTGAAGCGCACAAACAAAGCCGTCTCAGACAGCAGGTGCACACCAATGGCTGTCTTGACAAGTATCCTCATAAGCACAGTCAGTCTTAAGTGAACATAATTACAGTAAAGAAAATATCGAATGTACATCAGTATAACGGATCCGTGCATGTTAATAATGTTAATCAAAAAGAACAAAAGAAAAATAATTTGCTGCTCTTAAGTAAGTAACGTCTGTAGTTTTAATGGATATTTGTGTATATGTTAAAGAAATTCGGTGTGAATACAGTAATAGGGGTGGGGAGGGGGTGCTTGGGGGGGCGCGAGTGAAATTAGACAAACTTGGGGAGGCGCGTGCTTGTATTGAATACTGTGCCGAAGCTTGTATTGAAATGACAACATCATGTGATTGATGACGTTTGAAGCTTTGAACCTCATGCAGTATTGGAAGATCGGGACAGCTGGTTTGAAAAAATAGGCCCTTCGCGACCCCACGCAAGGGACTGTATCCTCAACACCAGACAGAAAGTGAATCATGTATTATAGCTGGGGTCTCAGAGACCCCAAACAGAACATAAAGGTTAAACAGCTCACCCAAAATATTTTTTTCAGCTACCTACGTCAATTATTAACTATGATCACATGCTTATATATTATTGATCAATATGTGAATCCATTGACCAGGCTACACATGACACGAGTTCTGGTCTCATTGGCACAAATTAATTTAGATGAGATCAGATTAGTTAGAACTGTACTGATTCCAGACTGATTCCACTCTTTTATGTCACAAGGATTTACAAAGCTCTGTATGGTCACGTGATTTTGTAAACCGTATATCCTCTGCTCCGCTTTGATTTGTTAGATATGGTGGAGAAAACAAGTCTGACCACCAGATGTCGCTAATGCGCATTGTGTTAAAAGCTTCGCGTAATTAACCTTTTTTCGGCACAATTTGATGAAAGCCTCAAACGGTTTCCTCGGTTTCCCATGACTAGTTTTGAAATCACTTGTACTCTACCTGATCGAAAAAATCCAGTCTTTAACAAGACTCAAATTGACACAGGCAGAGTGAAAGTTTTAAATCCCTGCCGCCAAGATGCTACTCTGCCGGTCACGGATTATGGAAAGTGAAACTTAAATCTATAGGGGTAGTTGGATTTATTGACGCACGTTAAAATATTTATTTGACACTTCTTTCTTTTCAGATTCTTATTTACAGCATTATTTTAATAGGCTGTATATTAACTTATTGGGAGAAAACCAGTAGTTCTATGTGAAATCAGACAGAGCACCCCCATATAACCAAAATGGCATGATCATAACACCCGGCGAATATTCGACTGTGAGATTGGTAGTCGAATCAGGCTCCTCCTATCGAAGCATCGAATCTTCGTCTATTGGGGTCACTCCTAGTTTACAGTGTATGGTGCACATTTGTGCCATTTTATTAAAAGGTAATGTAGTGACCCTGTGTGGTTTTAGCATGAAGCATTGCAACAACAAAGTGTGCACAGAAACAGAACAGGTTGTGTTTGCTTCCCATGCTTCTCTTTAACAGAGGTATTTTAGGCACATGTATATAAATCATGTGGTATAATGACGGTGAATCACACTTTTTTTCATAAGAGCATTTTTCTTTCTTTGTGTCATAGGTCTTCTTAAACACCCCTGCACTGACAGTTAGACACTGCGTCATTCACAGAGGAAGTAAGACCTGATGCACTCCCACTGTCACTGACACAGACTTTAAGAACAACACGGTTACAAAGCGCGAGTTATCGGTCTTAATTAAGGGTTATTCTTTGGAGCATCTTTACAGAGTAAATTAAAGGTAAGAATATGAAAGCTGTTAATTTTTTTTATTTTTATGTTAATTCTAATTTGTGTAAGTAATAGTTTTGCTAATGTACTCACATTGTTCCTTATTAAAAAAACAGTGTCTTTTTAATAATGTATTTTATAACATAAACGTGTTTTCATGAAATGTCCAGCTTATGTTTTATGTAATGTTATGTATATATAGGCCCACTGGGTAGTCTAATGAATTTTTGAATCCTTGTTTACCTGATAAAAAGTTTCAAAAACATAGGATTTGAAAAAAAAAAAAAGCATAAGTTTACGTGTTTTTCTTTTTTTTCAGTCCTGTCCATGCACATCTTAATCTGTGTGTTTGTTCTCACCAAGTAATGTTGGAAATAAGTAAACTCCTGTTTGTTCTGGTGAAGGAAGTTACACAGGAAATGCATGACAGACCGTCAGACAAATTCTACACAGGGCTCCATTTAGCAGCTTCATGTGTTAGATATTATTCTACTCTGTCAGCTCCACCTTCCGTTTTGGGGGGAAAACAGGAAAGTTTTTTTCTGACTTTACCGAGTCAGGGATCTTTATATTGTGTATGCAAGCAGTTTGGGAAAGAACACAAGGTCTTAATGTGAAATAACAGTTTGACCTCGGCTCCTGTGTGTTTGATATCTTCACAGAACGCAGTGGAAGATGTCGTGCCTGAAGTGCCTGAAGTACACCATGTGTGTGGTGAACTTCATCTTTTTTGTATGTATCCATTTTCAGACTGTCACAGCATGATATACTATATCAGGGCTTTTCATACTAATAATTGTTAATCTCGGGCCATTCTAAACCCCGGGTTACCAAATTCCTGGGTTTGGCCTATATTTTTACATGTTTAAAATGTTCACAATTAACCGTCGGAATTAATCCTGTGTATTCAGGTTTCAAGGTTTCACATTTTTACCATTCTAATTTGTGTATTTTCACTTGTTGGTTGGGGGATGGGGTTGACCTTCATTAAACCGCTTATCTCAAAAAAAAAAAAAACAGGCATAATTTCATATATAAACAAAATAATAACAAGATATATAAAAGCAAATTATAACATAAATTAAGTTTAAGGGAAAATAATCTGTCTATTATAGAGTTTTAAAGGCATTGCTTTTTTCGGCTGCTTTGAGGATTGAAATGAAATTTAAGATAATTTTTAAATCTACAATCAATTAAACAAATGTATATATTGTAAATAAAACTTACCTGTAATCAAAATATTACTGGACGAACTCACAGCATGCGACCTGTTGAAATAATGGACATCAGTTGGGCTTCTTTCTGCCTGTACCACCCAGTTTGTCCTGAAGAGACAAATGGACCCTTTTCGGGTCAAACTGCAAGAATAGCATGCTTTCTTTCAAGGTTTGACTTGTTCATTTTCCCCTCAAGTGTATGAATATTTAATGAGGTAAGTGGTGTTCAGATTATGATTGGTTGTTTGTTGCTAAACAACTGGCAGCTACAATTTGCAGTCGTTTGAAAAAGTATACGTTTGGCTAACTGCTTTGGAGTAGGGTTTCATAACCCAGGGTAGTGCTAACCCCCTTTTAAAATCAGTTGTAAAACTTTGTTTTACCTGGGGTTAAAAGCAGGGTTTAAAAAGGTGCCAGTAGCTATTTACACAATGACTATTACACTGTAGAAGCATAAGCACAAATAACTTTTTTTTTTATGAGGCATACTGCAAATATATGAAACAAGTATTAAGGCTCTCTTGTTCGGTTGAAATTACTGTTACAGATCTGTGGGGCTACTGTCTTTGGATTGGGCATCTATTTGATGACATTCTCCAGGTTCTCTTCTCTACTCCCCAGTCTTCAGGCTATGAACATCGCAAACACTCTTTTCATCACTGGGATCATCATCACCTGTGTCTCCTTTTTGGGCTTTCTCGGAGCCCTGAAGGAAAATCGTTGCCTGCTTATATCTGTGAGTCTCATGCAGAACATGTTAGCATCCATCACTTACACTTGCCTCTCGTCTCTGTTGTCCACTAAGTTTGACTTTCTAGGTTCTTTCAATAAAACTCATTATCTCCATTTGTTTGCTTTAGTTCTTCATATTGTTGTTCATTCTAATGCTGGCTGAGCTGGTTGCTGCCTGCCTTTTGCTGATGTTCGAGTCACGGGTAAGAAACAGGCAAAAAATTAAGATTTGTATATAAAAGCAGAGCATATGTGAGGAAAAAGTTCATCAGACTGCTTGTTTACTCACAGATTGACAGCTTCATTCATGACGATCTTAAGAAAGGTTTACAAAATTCCATAAACCACAGACAAAGCTACAATTACACAATTGAAGATGACTGGGACAAAGTACAAATGACAGTAAGTGCCCATTTAGATGATGTGTTTCTCTTTTATTAGTGGTGCTTAAGAAACCATTACTATTGCTTACTATATATCACTCACATTTTCTTCATAATAAATAAAAGTTACGGTTACAGTTTTTCTTATAAATCAACAGTTTCATTGCTGTGGAATTACTAACCATACACAATGGGGGACACATGTACCGAAGTCATGCATCAAGCCAAATGAGACGCACTATTGGCCGCATGTAATTCTGCACTTACATCCATCTCTATATCAGCTATATAGCAAAACAATATTAATGAAACACAGATAAACCAGATGTGGAGATGCACATCTAATTTAATCTTATATCATTTGTATTGTCTTGATTGTTGTATTTAGGGTTGTTTCACAAAGCTGAAGGACACGTTTGAGAAAAACCTCTTGAACACAGGGATCGCCGTCATTGTTATCTGCATTATTGAGGTTTGAGTTTCCATATGAGGCTTTATGTCTTGTTACCTCAGCTAATCAAAATGAATTGTACTAGACCCTACAGTTTTTAAAATGATTAAATGATTATCACATCAGTTTTGTTTAGCATCTATAGTTTTCCAGCTGATGCAGATCAGCACTAAACTAGTATAATATGATAACTGCAAGTATTTTTGTATCTTGACTAAACATCATCTCTCCTTTTGTAGGTCTTGGGTATGTGTTTCACCATGACCCTGTTCTGCCACATACGTCAAACTGGTTTAGGATATAAATGATCAAAAACATTTCCATAGAAGAAATATATCCGTCTTTCACAGTTTGTGTTCTAAATAACAATTGTCCCACAAATACCCAAAGACAGCCAGTAAAAGACAAGATGGCTCGCAGTTCTTACACGGATGCTCGGTTCTATAGTATGTGTATGGTATTTGTCCTTCACTAAGAAACAGTGATACAAACCCGTAATTATTGTAACTGCATTATTATTATTTTGCATGTATGAACAACAGTTATTAAAGCAGTTAAACCACAAACTGGTTCTAAAAAAAAAAACTAAAAAAAAACTGAGCAGTATTATTTAGCCTTTGGCCATTTCAAGGGGGATTTAAACACTGAATTCACCCACTTTCATCTGAATGTCAAGTTATAAAGAGGGTGTAAGAGAGATTTTCCATGATGAATTCTCTTTACACAAAGATGTAATGCCATATTACACTGTATATAGGTACTGATTATCTTTCACGTTATATAATTAATGTTGAGATTGACCTAATGTTCCTGTAACTGACGTGTTACATAGACTATAATTGACTTGTTACACAGACTATAGTTAAACAATGCACAGCATTTATTTCTGATCACTTTCTTTTCTGACTAGCTGCAGCAATGGCTAAACCGCATGGTTTCCCAATATGCACAGGGTGGAAACCACACATGCTTACTTAACAATTTCACCATTTTGTAATGCATAATATTGTTATAATATTCTTTCTTCTTTTCTCTGCAAAGTAGTGTAAATTAAACTAAAACAGAATGAAAGTGTTTTCTCTCCTTTTTGAAACGTTAAGGCAAATACAAGCACTATGGTTGATAGAGGAAGTGCCATCAATAGCAAATCAACACTTCCTCCACTAACAAGTGTTACGGTCATGCTGAGTGGCTTGAAAAGATGCTTTCGGTTATGAATTTGCATTTAAAGTTCATGAAAGATTAAATATGCGTTGTCAAAGGCATTGAAAACACCATGAAACTAAACATCAGAATTCAACTTTTATTTTTAGAACAAAATCCTGTCTCCACAATAATTAAGACCCCCAAAAAAAAACACTAAACTAAAAAAATACTAAGATTTCCTTTACATGTTTTAAAATATTTTTGTTCTTTCTGAACCATCACACAAAAAACAGAAACAAATACAATTTAAAGTAATCTTTTCTTTAAAAAAAAGTAACTGTACACGGCAGAATGCACCATTTTTCGCAAACACCCCTTAGACCTCTTCATCTATACACACATTATTGCAGTTCACCTAAAATATGCAAAACTAATCCTTTTAAACAAAAAAACTGATCTTTCGTTATACTTTCTGTTCTGAAAAATGGTGGGTTGTATACCGATCTAAAGTTTCACCCTTTTGCTTTCGCGCCCTTGTGCCAAAGCAGAAACTGAATCTCATATACTGATTATCATATTTTAGGCTTAATGGAAACTATAAAAGTGTGCTTTGAACAAATGAGGTGCTTACAAAGATACAAGGGAAAAAAGTATTTGTCCCACATGTATCAAGAGGGACGTTAAAGCCATTAAGGCAATGCTGCAACTATCCAAAGTTGGCAGAAGTAGTTACTGTTCTAATGATCTAGGACCAGTTATGGTTTCTCATACAACAAGTAAGGCTGGAATTTGGTGGGAAAAACAGTTCCTAAACCAGTCTACTTCTATAGAGGTTTCTTGGCTTGTTTTAAAGCCACAAAACTCATTTATAGCTTTAATTGTATCATAAATCTCAATAGAACTAACTGTGCATCCAAATCTATACAAAAATAAAACGATAGTCTTGCTTTCTCAACCATTACAAACAGAAAAAAGCATATATTGTGCCATCTACAAATGCTTGATAACTCAATTACCTCATTTTGTACTGAACAATATTATTACCACTGGTTTGTTAGGAAAATTCTACACTTGCAGTACCACATCATCATTCTACAAGAGTCCAGAAGCACTTCAGCTCTGCTCATAACAGAGGAAGTGTGTAATTAAACAAATATATAAAGATAGCCAGGTTTGTCTGAAACTACAACATATTCATTTCTAACAGTCACTGAGGGGATGTGAAACCATCTTTCGTGAACAAGACGCCTAGTGAATCTTCCACAGGCATCATATTTGGAATGAGTACAGCTCAACGGGGGACCCAGCCCCATTCGAATATTGCTAAATAAGAACCAAAGCTCTGACTTTAGTACAAGTGTCAGTTATGAATCAATAAGTTACATATATTAAGACTCCATTAAAAGGACAGATGGAAGATGTAGATCACATAAGGCCCCATCATTGTAGGTTTCAGTCGGTCCTATTGAAACCAGCTGAATGGGAGGAAAAGGAACTTTAATATTGCTATTAAACAGCACAACTGTTTTGCAAAGACATGCTTTTGAGTTTATGGAATAAAATGAACCACCTGAAAGAAGAATACAGAATCCAGAAGCACTCTCTCGCCCCATGCTGCCACTAATTTGATCTGAAAGAAATGCTACAAAGTTTCTGTTCTTCGTGCACTTATCAGAGCCCTAAGAGAATTGCAGAAGCGAAAGAGCATCTTAAGTTTGATCCTCTCACTCAACACTAAAACTAGTCGATTAACCGGTGGTCAGCAGCGGGTCTAAAGTTAGCAGCCTTATTTAAGAAGTGGCAACTGCTTGAGAGCATCAACCGGAACGCCACCTTAAAGCTGCTGTGTGACTGTGAAACATAAGGCCATTTATGGACATTGTTTTCAGACACTTAAAAATGACACTTAAGTTTCAAGATGCAAAACAAAATCAACACCCTCCAAAACTATCGCTCAACACTGAATGTAGAGCTGTGAACAAAAACTCTTCAGTATCTCCGAGTGTGAGCTACTGTACAAACGTCCCAACAGCAAGGGCAAAGGCGACCGGTTAACAGCACCACATGCAAACACAATGCATTAGTTCAGAAGTCAGACTGGGATGATGTGCCAGTACTAAATTACCAGTCTTGCTTGTGGTCATCATGTGCCATTTTAGTTTAGTTTGTGAATTTTTACTCCGTTTTAAGACGCAACATTTTAAAATGAAAAATCATTCATTTATAAATCCAGAAAGCAAATGTACTCATTTCAAAGCAATAAAAGAAAAACGTAAATCCTTCCTTCCCCATCAATTCAGGAAGTGCACAACTGCTTTGAGAATACCAACAGGATTTGTGCCATTTTCTTGAAATTTCATTAAGCTACACAATTTAAAGCTGACCAACATACAGAGAAAGCCCAAAGGTAAAGCCAAATCAGAGGCGTTTTTTGAAATGCACGACAATTATTAAGGGCACAACAAGTCACATGTACATCCAACCAAATCCTGACACCAGTTAAGAGTTTAAGCAATATTTTCTATTTGAAAAATAACGGAATTAAAAATACACCAAAACAATTGCAATGAGCATATGATAATATTTATGATCATGGACTTAAAACAACTGACTACAAACCAATCTGTGAGCAGAGAGTCTCTGTGACTAATGTAGATAAATAGAAGTCATCACATTGTGCTATTGCTGGCCAATGAAGTTCAAGCAAAGAGAACAGGGAGAGTAAAAAAAAAAAGAAAAAGAAAATCGCCATCCTAGTTTGCTTGTTCTAAAGTAAAATGCTACTTTCCTCTCAAAGTAAAAACGTAAGCAACCATAACACATTTTGAAATATACCTCAAAAAAGGAGGTTATTAAGATTGTGCCGATACATTGCTGATATGATGCTTGGATTTCAAAATCCATTAAGTGTACTAAGAGAGCACAGTTTATTTCCTGCTTCTGTTTTAAAAAGCAGCTGGTCCAGACAGAATCTGACGTTCTCTACAGGCAGCTTTACAGAGAAGCAGCTGGAACGGAAAAGAGGAGGGCGGGAACGTGAACGAGTAGATAAATGTGATGATGTGTGTGTTCGACTATATGTGGGACCAATGAAGTAATTAGGGTGCTCTCAGGAATGTGTGGAAAATGAGAGGAACTCTGGATTCCATGCTGGGAATGATGCTGCATGGCATTTTGGGAGAGGAGCGGATCGTCTCCGGCAGTCTCACAGAGGCATGAGGCGTGTGGTGTGAAAAAGAAGCGGGTTTAGGTCCTCGGCGTGTACAGCACGGTGTAGAGAGGGCTCAGAGGCACTCCGCTCGATTTTTGGCAACAGATCCTGGACCTGCTCAATGCCCACCAAGATCTGAAGAACAGCAGGGATGAAACATGAGAGGCTGTTGCTTAATCTGACATAACAGTGGTGGAAATCAGAGAAGGGATCTGGTTTATTCTCACCTGTGGGAAGAGTGGCCGCTCATCACGTTTGAATTTCAGACAGTCGATGATGAGCCTCTTCATTGATTTAGGGCAGTTACTGTATAATTTACTGAGGTCTGGAGACAAGTACCCACGACCCACCATGAAAATAATCTACAGGAAGAGAATACCCGAAAATCAAAAAAAACTGCATTTCATAGTTCATGTTCACACAAACTTCTCCTTCTGTGTTCCAAGGAAGAAAGTCATACAGTCAACATGAGGGTGAGTAAATGATGACAGAATTGTTATGTTGGGTTGAACAAAGTTCATTAAAAACTATTTACAGCTTGAACAGAAGGTTTCTGGGCTGAAAAGGACAAACTATCAAACTGTGAAACTACAAGCCAATCCCTGATTCATAACCGTAAGATGGCAAAGTGATGGTGGTGCATGTCTGACCTGATCGCGGTTGTTGATATTCGAATAAGGCAAAGTCCCAGACATCAATTCATAGAGCACCACTCCATATCCATATACATCTGACTGGAAGGTGTATGGGTTAGTGTCTTGCATTCTGATCACCTCTGGGGCCTAAAAACAACAGCAGAGAGAAACAAGCTGTACAAATGTATTTCTCAACAATAAACGCAGGATGAAACTACTTCACATACGTGATAAGCTACTAGGTATAAGACTCATTGATGATTTAATGAAATGAGGTATTGAGCTGGGTGACGATTACTCACCATCCACAGGATGGAGCCACTGGGCTGTTCAACCTGCTGAGAGCCACTCCAGCGAGACTTTACTGTGGCCAGCCCAAAGTCACCGATCTTTACAGTCCAGCCTTCATGCAGGAAGATATCTGACACATGAGCTCAGGAGTATCATGCAGAACACAGAAAGACTACAACATCACTAGAGAGAATGCATTAGCATTATTATTCCAGTAAATCATCAACCTTAGCCTTCAATCTTATGTCAGTAATAATTTTGGTAAATCAGACAATTCTTTATTTACGAACATATTAAAAACAGAAAGCAGCTTGGCAATCTACAGGCAGCAAATTAGTTGAATCCGATCTATCCTGCAACAGATCTCTCTCACAATACAGACAAGAGCACTGCTAATACATTATAGAAAGGATACTATTGGATTTCAAGTCCCGATGAATGATATTCTTGGCGTGAAGATAACTGTTAAGGAAAGAAAAGTAGCAAATTATGTACAAATTTGAGATTTTAATTAAATTAAGTTTCTACACTCCATCTATGTTCTGTAAATCCAAGCATTACTAATAGGCAGTACAATCATATAACAGTGGTGGATTTAAGAGGACGTGCTAATTTCCCATACAAGTGTGTCCTAGTGACTCGGAGCTGAACAAAGAGTGCCATTAAGTGCACTGTCTTCTGGTGTGAGCAGCTCCTCAAGATGTTTTGTTTTCCCCCATCAAGTTACAGGTGATCTTTGTTATCACAAGTCCAAATTACAAGCAATTTACCACTATTAATTATGTACTGATCATATATAAACACACTAGCTGATAATATAATAATGATATATTATTTATTGACATGAGTGTGTGGGAGACCTATGAAAAATCTGTAAGGAAATTATGCCTTTTGAAAAGCACACAGCTGGCTGCACTTATTATAGTATTACAATTTTAAAATAGTTTTCTATTTGAACATGTTGTAAAATGTGATTAATTTTTGTGATGGTAAAGCTGAATTTTCAGCAGCCATTACTCTCCAGTCATCAGTATCACATGATCCTTCAGAAATCATTCTAATATGCTGACTTGGTGCTCAAGAAACATTTCTGATTATTATCAATGTAGTAAACAGTGGTGCTGCTTAATATTTTTGTGAAAACCTTGATTGTTTTTTTAGGAATCTTTGATTAATAGAAAGTTCAAAAGAACAGCATTTATCTGAAACAGAAATATTCTGTAACAAATGTCTTCACTGTCACTTTTGATTTAATTTAATGCATCCTTGCTGATTAAAAGTATTATTTACTTACGCCAAACTTTTAAACAGTAGTGTACATTAGTAGGTTTTGTTATATTAACATCCTTTAATTGGAACAGCAATTATGCTACATGTAGGATAGCAGCTATCCCAAGCTGTCAATATAGGTAAAAAAAAAATTAAATATCTTACTCCATGCCCTGTGCAGTCTGGCGAGCAACATCAATACGGCGCATCGTGTCAAACTTGGTCTCAGTAACATGCAGGTGGTGGTAAAGGCTGCTCCCTTCACACCACTGCGTGATAATGGCAAAATTAGGCTTCGTCATGAAGCCCATGAACAGCAGAATGTTGACATGGCGTGTTTTTCTGAGGAGCAAGAGTATCAAATTAGTCATACTGATCATACTGACATCTATTTGAACTAGATTATTTGAACTGGAGATTAGTTGGCTGTAGCAGCAGTTGATATTACTAATGTAGTAAAGCAGCATTAATGAGAACTACCCTGATGAAAAAAACAACATGTGCTGCTGGTTAGGTATGTTTTGAAGCATGTCAGCTGGTTTGAGCTGGTTTAAGCTGGTCATGTGATTTAATTTAATGCATCCTTGCTGATTAAAAGTATTATTTACTTACGCCAAACTTTTAAACAGTAGTGTACATTAGTAGGTTTTGTTATATTAACATCCTTTAATTGGAACAGCAATTATGCTACATGTAGGATAGCAGCTATCCCAAGCTGTCAATATAGGTAAAAAAAAAATTAAATATCTTACTCCATGCCCTGTGCAGTCTGGCGAGCAACATCAATACGGCGCATCGTGTCAAACTTGGTCTCAGTAACATGCAGGTGGTGGTAAAGGCTGCTCCCTTCACACCACTGCGTGATAATGGCAAAATTAGGCTTCGTCATGAAGCCCATGAACAGCAGAATGTTGACATGGCGTGTTTTTCTGAGGAGCAAGAGTATCAAATTAGTCATACTGATCATACTGACATCTATTTGAACTAGATTATTTGAACTGGAGATTAGTTGGCTGTAGCAGCAGTTGATATTACTAATGTAGTAAAGCAGCATTAATGAGAACTACCCTGATGAAAAAAACAACATGTGCTGCTGGTTAGGTATGTTTTGAAGCATGTCAGCTGGTTTGAGCTGGTTTAAGCTGGTCATGTGCTGGTCCTAAGCAACTAGCTCCTGCTCAGAACCAGCTCATAACCAACTAAGGACCAGCTCAAACCAGCTGACATGCTTCAAAACATACCTAACCAGCAAATGCTGTTTTTTTTAACAGGGTACTGTTATACTGTCCTCACCAGTAGGCTTTGAAGATATGATCATGCAAATGACTCACCGTAAAACCTGCATCTCATTTTTAAAGGCCTGGAGCTGCTCCGGTGTGGGCTCTGTCACTTTAAGAATCTTGATAGCCACGTCTCCATGCCACTTGCCTTTATAGACGGTCCCAAAAGACCCTGCTCCAATCCTCTTTAACATGGACACCTCCCGTGAGTGCACCTCCCAGTAGTAACTGGAGTCTCTGTAACCTCCCCGGTGCTAGAAAACACACAAACAAAATTTTGTTTAAAAAAAATCTGATTGTAACCAAGTCATCTGGGCTTTCTATCAAATAAGACACACACTCACCACTTTCTTTTTATCATCAGAGGAGGATTGCTTTCGTTCCTTGGGCTCAGAAGGGGATTTGGGGGGTCTTCTTCCTGGTGACCCTAGGTGGGGTGGGCTAGTGGAAGGCTTGGGAGAGGACTCTTGCCCTGTGAACAACACTAGAGTATGAGGGCCAGTTCACACACATGGAGAGGTGTAGTTAAATGCGTCATTGTAATCAGGGATGGATAAGAAACAAAAATGTATGTAGTGTAATTGTGGGTGTGTGGGAAAAAATGAACATGTGCTCATGTGAGTGACGGGTAGTCAAAGTGAAAAAATAAGAAATAAAAAACTAAACAAAAAACTCACCCATTGTGCTGATTTTGAATGGCTCCTGAATGAGAATGGGGGAAAAATTAATAAATACATGCAATGGAGGAGAGATGATCAAGGAGGCATGCAGAACCTCCATTGTCATATTCTGTAAAGTAACATTTCTAAACATTTGGTATACAAACAAGCTAATACTTTTGTACAGGGACAGTTCACCCAAAAATGCATTCACTCACTCTCCTGTCATTTCAAATCTGCATGACTTCCTTTCTTCCATGGAACACAAATGCAGAAGTGAAGCAAAATGTTGACATTGCTCTTTTCTATACAAACTTTTTAATGCCGGTTTTCAGTAATTATTGTCATTTTCGTATCTAGACAGCCACTTTCACTGTATGGAAAATAGCAGTGTGAACACTTTGTCTAACATCACCTTTTGGGTTCGACAGAGGAAAGAACATTTTGGAGCGAAGCGGGTGACTTTCATTTGTGGGTGAACTGTTTCTTTGAAACAAAAAAATGACAACATCAGAATATATATCTGGACTTGATGAGCCTCTAGTCCGCTCTCTAACCTCCATGAGGCCAGCAGCGCCAGGCTCCAGCGTGCTGACCATGTGGACGTTGGGTGTTGAGGTGGAGCGATGCCTCTGGAGAGACTGACCGTCCTCTGCTGCCATGAACAATTGGTAGCTTGATGTGGAAGTCAGTATTTCCCCTCTAAAAAGGGTAAAACAAAAAAAGTAAACCTACACGTCAGTTAGTGCTACATTTCCCATTGGGGATCAACAGATACGTGCATTTATAGGTGAAGTTAGAGTGTACCTGGGAGAATCTGATATGGAATTGGTTGCCGGATATATCAATATCGAAGGGCAGCCTTCTGTATTAGAAACACACCTGAGAGCAACAGAACACCAGTTAAGTGACGAAAATGACAACAAGTGCACATAAACAGACAATTTCATTCGGAACATACCGTTTTGTCACGGTGTCCATATCCAAACATACTGTAGGGACTTTACTGCTGCAGTGCTGGTGAAATTTATACCCACACGTCTGACACCTGAAGCCGTTGAACAAGAACTTGTGGCAGAAGTCACAGTAAGCTAATTTAAAGAATGTTTTACGTACCTGTGAAAACAAGATTGTGCCATTTAAGGGTGATGCTGATTTGGTGACTCACAAGTTTATGTGATTTATATTATTAATATAGACTACCATTCAAATGTCTGTGGTCAGTATGTTTTTTGTTTAATTAATACTTTTACCAAGGAAGGTTTAATTAAATTGATCAAAAGTGACAGTAAAGAAATATATGCTACTCTTACAGTTTCTATTCATCAAAGAATCCTGAAAAAAAAAAAAATGTATCACTGTGTCCACAAAAATATCAAGCAGCTCAACTGTTTTTAACACTGATAAATGTCGCTTGACCACCAAATCAACATATTAGAATTATTTCTGAAGGATCATGTGACACTGAAGACTGGAGTAATGGCTGCTGAAAATTCAGCTTTGCCATCACTGGAGTAAATTACATTTTAAAATTAGAAAAGAGTTATTTTAAATCATAATAATATTTCAGAATGGTATTGTTTTTTTTAATCAAATAAATTCAGCCTTTTTTTTTTTTACTTTTTTTTTAAAATGCAATAAATGAGCATAAGAGACTTAATTCAAAAACATGAAAAAATCTTACTGACCCCAAACTTTTAAACGGTAGTGTACTAATGTTCATTGTTAATTAATGTCTGTTCATAATGCATGTAATGTAAAGCCTACAATTCATGATTTAGCATAAATTAAATGTTAACCTCAAACTTGAAATTAACTTAAAAATCAACTAAAAATTAAATCTATTAGAATGTTATAGCTGTGGTGCAAAATAATAAAAATACATAAATAAAAAATAAGCATACAAAGTACTAACATTAACCAAGATTAATAATTGCTGCAAAATACTGTTCATTTTTAGTTCATCATAGCTAATGAATTTTCTACTGTTACAAATTTAACCTTATTGGAAAGTGCTGCCAATTTAATCGAAGTTTCAGTAGTTAAAATTTACATCAATTAAAGGTCCCAGAATTGCTGGACAGAACTAATCTGTACTAAATAATCTGTACTTGCTCATCATAATCATCCCACATAAACTTTCCACAGAGATTTTTTGTTGCATTAACCTCAAATATTTTCCAGTACATGCAGTTTTCTAAAATGAGAACCTAGCTTTGCTGACTCTGATGCCTTGTCCAAATACACACACTTGTGGTCTTTGCACTTGACCTTTGGTATTTTTAAGACCTGGGACAGTCTTGCGCACTTACTTCCTGTCGTGCGCACGTGCTCTCAAGTGGCCAAGACCGCAAGTGTGGGTATTTGGACAAGGGGTGAGTCTGTTGTGCAAGTACACTTACGAAGTTGTGCATGGTAAGAGGAACATCATCCAGCACTTCTACCAGAAGCTCTTCCCCTACGAGGGGTGTGATGTCAGTGTCCCATTCTGTAAGTCTCTTCCGGCTGGCCAAAAGACAAAAGAACAACAAAGTCAAAACAACAGAGTATAAACCTTACTAAGAAGAGACATTTTGTCATTTTACAAGTCAAATTCTTAGGGACACCTACCCTTCAAGAAGGCGAAAGACAGCACAGCAATCCTGGCTGAGGCCTCTGACTTTTAGAGCTTTATCTAGACTATCATGGACAGTTTGACCAGGCCGAACATTTACCTAAACACATGGTCACATAGTGCTATCAACGTATGATCACAAACACGCATCCTCTAATTACCGATATATACAGGTTATGTTAGCTATTCCATTTCTTTACTAAAAATAATAAAAGGCATTTTAAACTAATCAGACTCCAGTAAATGAACCCTCACCACCGTCCGCTGCTTGTTGGGGAGGTAGACACGAATGGTGCCCCCACCTCGGGGTGTGTCATCCGGGCTGGTTTCCCCCGAGGAGGAACAGGAGGAGGTGTTGGACATGGTGTCTCCAAAGGGGCAGTCAGTATATACACAAACCTCCCTCACACCTACGTTGTTATAAAAACATACCCATTAAACAGATCTGATCAGGGATCCAGCAAAATGTTGTTTGCATTGCAGTTAATGTCTTTGTCATCTTTCCTGCTGTTTTTTGTATAAACGCTTTAAAAAAAATATGTATCTTATGGTTTCAGAACACTGAAGCATATATCATACAAGACACACACACAGACAGGAAGAGTATGAGTGTAATTGTTGTGGAACATTTGACATTTTCAAAATGACGTAAACATTTAATTTCATGATTTATTCAAATTATTCGAAATGTATGCTTTTGCTAACAACTAACTGTTTATTAATTCTTTGTTAAAAATACACCGAAAATAAATTACATTTTATTAGTAATACACAATTTTGGAAACTGAAAATACTTGACCATAACAGAACTGAGAAAAAAAAAAAAAAGGTTTTGGCCAAAATAGTTTTGGAAGGCTGAAGGGTGCTTCAGTAAATCACTTCTGTCAGTGCATCACTAGATTTGATCATGGCTGATGCGTTCACAAAAAGTTTGATAAAAGTACAAGCTGAATGCCATGAAGATAATGTCCAAACAAGCATTACCTCTGAAACTATTTAAATGAATAGTAAATATATAATATAATAAATAAACACACTTTAAATTGGTAGCCAAATGAATTTACAATTCAAAATTCAGGATAAAAACACTGCAGGCGTGGCCATTTGAAATTACACCGTGTTGAGAAAAAGCAAACTGATAACTCAGAACCATATGTCAGTGGAGCTTGTAAGTGCCTAAATAAATATTTTTGTTTCTACACTGATCGTTTGATGTAATAAAACCAATACAAAACACAAAGGAAATGCCCCAAATAAAGACATCCGATGTCGTTCAAACTCCTTTTAACATTTTGGTCTATAATTATACACTATAATTTAAGTCTTATGGCTATCGAAAATTTAAATTAAGCCACTTAATCCAGACACGTAGGAACAAGTACTTCAGATTGAACGTTTTATGATATTTAATGCAGTATACAATCATCGCAAACTTAAACCTCAAGTATTGCGTATACTGAAAACCACTGCAGTTGTACCATTGTGCAAAACTTCACTTGTGTTGTACAGTTATACTAAAGCAAGTAAACGAGCATGTAATAAATAACAAAACACAGATCGTACAACCCCACTGAATCTAGTTTAAATGCAGCTTTTACAAGCCAGAAAGCAACTGCGTGTGTGTATAACATCTACTACCTTGAGAGATATCTATATATATATACACACACACACACACATCTAAAACTGCAAAGAATACACACACACACACAACTATACAGATTTTGTTAAAAATATAACAAATTATAGCTGCAAAGAATCCCATTTCTAAGCAAGTCTTCGGTGATCAATCCTTGTTCAAATGCATTTAGAAATGCAAAGTAACACCCCAACAGTTCATGTTACATCTACAGTATTAACGCAGTATACACAGCAAACACCTCCCCTCCTTAAAGTATAACCACAGAAAATGTGCAGCAGCCTGCAGTGAAGATGATCTGGCTGGGTTTAGCTAAGAGTGATGTGCCTGATCATTTGCTCTGTTCTTTTACTACAATACAGGCCATGCACTCCTAGCTAGCTCATTTTATCAAGACATTAGTCAATATTATGACTTAAGTATAAAAGCATATTAGCTAAATATAGATCCTTAAGTCCCGTCAGGTGCCTTTTTCGTGCTGAAAGAGGGAATGCTGTTTTCATGAGGCGGAAAGGGATTAGACGACTAGCTGCTAGCTAGCTAGTGTTGCTAATGCTGTCTAAAAGTTGAAAAATCTGACTTTATCTTAAATTTTCAGCCGCGGCGGTATGAATTAACGCGACTTACACCTGCAAGTAGTATTTCTGCAAACTACGCAACCCGTTCGCGAGACTCGCTAAGCATTTTTTGCTCCAGAGTAAATACTCACCTGAGACAGCCATCTTGAATTCTCTGTCTCAAGTCGGGTCAGCAAAGAATTTCAGGGAAAGCGGAACATTGAAATCTCGCGCTCTGATTGGTGGAGATCTGTGAATCGAGACACTGATTGGTCAGCTATTGTGGTACTTTGTAGCAATGGATCAGAAAGGGGCGAGTGCTGCGGGGAACGAATGTAAAGTTTTTCCAAGCATTAAAGAAACCTACACTGTTCTATACATTCTCAATATACTGTTCAAAATGTTTATATGTTTGTTAAAACCAAACAAAACTGTTTCAAGCAAAAACTCCGTTTAAATATTCAATACAAGCCATTTCATAAGGAATAATAAAGCAACAAGGAACTAAAAAAAAACAACACAAAAGCTACAAATGTAAAGAACGTTTTTTTGATGTTCAAGGTGACTCTGTACAAAAGATTACATTTGAGCAAGTGTCAACAGGCAAACAATATTATCATAATACTGAAACAAATTTGTCCATCTTTTTAAATGTCACAATTAAATGGAAAAAAGACCACTATGTAGGTTCAATTACATTGAAAATGTCCATGCTGACAGAACAATGCAGGTTTTCGAAGAGTTCATTGGGCTATTCCACACTTAAGAATTTCCTCTTTTTGGCAGTGCGTGTGTAAGGATGGAGTCGCCACTCAACATCTGCAGTATTCTCGTTCTCCAGTGTGCCGAGCTTGATCATGTACACTGAAAAAGAAAGATGAAACACAAGATATGAATAATGAGCAGAGTGCAACATAAGTGCATGTTCTGAATTAATATCAACTGAAATATCTAAAACCAAAAAACAGAGATGCTTACATTTCATTTCAAATCTGGGTCCAACCTCTGTCAACTCAACGTTCTTGTGATCGGTTTTCTTGTAGGTATGGTGTCTGCAATATACAAAGTCATTTCAAGATCATTAAAACCAAATTCCTTATAATAATTAGAATCAAAACCTTTAGAACAACAGTTCTAACGAACCAGCACTCACCTGAAAGAGATGAAATCATCTGTATTTGCGAACGTAACAATACGCCTACTATCCTCTTTGGGTACAGGAAACAAATACTTTAGGATGTTGGAGACCTACGGAGAAAAAATATTTTGCTTTCAGCTTAACAAATAATATCCATTACTAAACCAAGTAATTAAAGATTTTGTAGCTTTTCAGAAGCCCTTATAATGTCACACAGAGATTTTAAATGATCTTCAGTAAAGCCTAGCCTCTTTCTCTCTATACATATGGTAAGACAATAATTGCGTTTATTTTATTAAAATAGGAAACTGAATATCAAATACTATACACTACGGTTTAAAAGTTCGGGGTTGTTTTTTTTTTTTTTTACTTTTACACTCACAAAGGCTGCATTTATTAGATCAAACTGTAAAAACAGCAATATTGTAAAATATTATTACAACTTAAAATAACTATTTTTTTATTTTAATACAATTTAAAATGTAATTTATTTCTGTGATGCAACTCTAAATTTTCATTCTTCAGTGTCACATGATTCCTCAGAAACCATTCAATCCTCAAGAAACATTTTTCAGTGTTGAAAAATTGTGCTACTTATTATTTTTGTGGAATCTGTGCTACATTTTTAAGCATTCTTTAAGGAATAGAAAGTTTAAAAGAAGAGCACTTATTTGAAGTAGAATTCTTTTGTAATATTATAAATGTCTTTACTGTCCCTTTGATCAATTTTTTGCATTTTTGCATAAAAGAAAGTGTTCATTTTGTTTAAAAAAAATCTTACTGACCCCAAATTTTTGAATGGAAGTGTAGGCGATTATTATTGTTTATTATTGTTTCTAAGGACCCTAGAAGTTATTTCCTGTATAACTCACTCTTCGGCCAAGACGTGACGTGAAGTTGTGGAAGATAAGGTGAGGGTAGGCTTCAGACATGGTGCCAATGTCTGGAACATCATGTCTCATTACCACATTATACAATGTGAAGTAGGCAGTCGGCCCATAAGGAAGGTGGCACACCACCAAACCATCTACAGAAGAAAAACACACAAATGAAAGATGTAAAGTACCCTAAGGTGAAAACTGCAAAATAAAACTGGATATTAAAGTAGAGCGATTGAAAAATCTTTCATAATATACCGAATGTTTACCAGGTATTGATATACTGTGTACTAAAACAGGACACAGATCAAAACTATAACAGTCCATACCTGGCTGGCCTCTGGTCTCATGAACTATAACAAGATCATTGACATTATTAGATCTGCACGCATGTACTAATGTTTTAACTTCATGGTTTCCTCTGTTCATACGCTGGGCCCCTGGAAACATCAGCTTCATTTCCTGCAAAAAAGAAAAAAAAGAAAAAAAGCCACCTAAATAAACCACAACCACTGAAAGATGAAGGTTTCACTTACGTCATTATGGTAACATGAACAAAACATCAGATTACAGTCATGGCCAAAAGTTTTGGCAGTGACATAAATTTTGTGTTTTGCTAAATTTGCTGCTTAAACTGCTGTAGTGTTCATTGACACTGTTTCTAGATTATGTCACTGCCTATAAGTAAGTTAAGTAGCAAAGTTTGCAAAACACAAAATTTGTGTCACTGCCAATACTTTTGGCCATGACTGTAGAGTTAACGAGGTAAAACTACAAGCATTCACACAAAGAAACACTTTATTCTTACTGTCAAATATGAATAATAGGATTTAACATACTTTGGCAAACATCTTGAGTCTAGAGCTGGGGTCTCTTGATGTTGTGACCATAATCTTGGGGTCTTCCACTCCTGCCCATTTGTACTCATCATCCATATGAGAACTAACACCTATATAATATCAGAAAATACGTTTACATCTGGTAGCAGATAAAACTGGATTCTGATGTAAGTGACGGAAAAATAGTCACCTTCTCCACCCTCATCATCAAACTCCAACAGTTTCTGTAATTCTAAAGCCTCCTTCCGAACTTCAGTGGGTAAAAGACGATTTTCTGCAAAATATATGAACCGAATAAAATGAGACATCCACAATATATCAGACAGGTTAAGAGAGTTTGATACGGTGATTAAGATATGGCTGGAGTCTCACCATCTAAAGCTGATTTGAGCTTCTGTTTTTTCTCTTCAATAGTGTAGAGCCTGTCCTCCTGTGATTTCCTGTACAGGTATTCCTTTCTCAGTCTCACCTCTCGCCGCAGCTACAACACAAAATATAGTTCAGAAACAATATGAATTTTAGGATTTTTTGTTTTTAAAAGGAGTCTCGTATGCTCACCAAGCTGTCCAGAAAAAAAAGATTAGTCCAAAAAAAGCAGTCATATTGTGAAATATTACAAATTTCTATTATTTTTAAATGTAATTTATTCCTGTGATGGCAAAGCTGATTTTTCAGAAGCCAATACTTTAGTCTTCAGTGTCACATGATCCTTCGGAAATCATACTAATATGTTGATTTGGTGCTCAAGAAACATTTATTATTATTATTATCAGTCTTGAAAGCAGCTGCTTAATATACTTGTGGAAAGCGTGACATATTTTTACAAGATTCTTTGATTAACAAACAGTTCTATAAAACACGATTTAGGCTATTTCATATAGAAATCTTTTGTAACATTACAAATGTATATACAGTCACTTGAGATAAATTTAATGCACCCTCCTTGAACTTAAAAAAATCTTACTAAACCTAAATTTATGACCTAAACTGCATAAGAGAAATAATAGTTAGCAACGTAGCTACCAAGACATGACAAGTGGTACCTATATTCTCATGGAACCTGAAAGTAAGAATATACTATCGCCAAAGAATAATTAAGCAATTAGTTTAAGAAAGTTAGTTGACCTAATATTTTAGATAACAAATCACACGGTTAATGTGTGTTCATCTATCCATCACACTTTATTATGGACCTTGATCACACTACAACACAAACAGGAAAGCAATGGTTGGCTTGATAAACTACTGCTCTATGTAGCGCGAGAAAATGTCACGTCAAAAGACTTGCAGGCAAAACTCAAATACGTCTAACAAATTTGAGTTTATGAATTCAAATGAGTTATGCTGTACTTACCATTTTGAACAACTACACGTGACAATTCAGCCTTACGGTCTACTATCTCGACTTCCTGTTGGTCATCCAGTCAGTAACAACGAACAAAAGTGTCACGGCCTTTCAAAATAAAAGTTCACAACTGGCCCTTAATTATGTGGGTGCTTGGGCCAGAATGCGGCCAACATGGGGTCTTTCATTTCTGGGAACAGTAATAGCTAGTATGAACGATTATTAAAAAAATAATAATAATAATACATAACAAAAACTAGCAAGGATGCATTAAATTGATCAATAGTGACACAAACACTGTGTCTTAAGCTTTTCCATGTTAACCAGAGTTTTTGTCAACAAACCTCTACAGCAGTGGTTCTTAATCCTGGTCCTGGGGACCCCCGCTCTGCACATTCTGTATGTCTCCCTTATCTGGCACACTCAGTTCAGTTCATGGAGCTCTTTCCTAATGAGCTGATGAATTAAGGTGTGTTAAATAAGGGAGACATGCTAAATGTGCAGTGCGGCGGTCCCCAGGACCAGGAGTTTGATTTCAAATAAATGCTGTTCTTTTGAGCTTTCTATTCATCCAAAATACTGAAAACAAAGGTACCACGGTTTCACCAAAATACAAATATAAATAACATTTAATATAACTCAAATACTAAAATACTATTTAAAAATTTTATGATAATAAAAATGTTTCTTGTGCACCAAAATAATTTAAGAAGGATCATGTGCCACACACGATTGGAGTAATGGCTGCTGAAAATTCAGCAATGCCACCACATAAATAAATTTTATTTTAAAATATATTAAATTAGAAAACAATTTAAATTGTAATCACATTTCACAATTGGCCATAAGGCCTATTACTGTTTGCTGAAATTGTACAATACGCCATGTGCGAAAAAAGGCACATTTATTAAATTTTCCATGAAATGATTCAATGATGACCATTAGAGGGATTTCTGATGACTGCGTGTGTTATAATAAAAATAGAGAACTAAGAGACATGCTCCTTCTAAATGTGTTTGTGGCGAGTTATTTCCTGTATGTGTTTCCTCTTCAACAACATTTAAGAGCAGTACATTCTTCAAGACTCAAAGCACTGTCTGCCGTCCATCAGTCATCATGAATCTAATAACAGCATTTCTGCTAATGATCCTCACAGGTAAGGTCAAAACACACATAAACACAGTCACAGAATAATTGAATTGAATAATTGAATTTTCTCACAGAGGACAAACTTAAATCTTACTCCAAAGGACATAGCACATCTGATTATGTGCAGAAACTCTCCTGCCACTATGGAAACAAGAATATATCTCTGAACAGGCCCAGGGTGTGGTGCAAAAGAGATGCCGTGGATGAAAACTGCTGTATGGGCTTCTCATTCCAGCCAGGTGTCAATGTTTTGGAGCAAGGCAACATAGCTGTGGAGGATGATGGAAAGTCATTCACCGTCTCCGTAAAGACATTCACACAAGGGGATGGATTTTACTGGTGCGGGTTCATGACTGAAGACAAGATCATCGTTAAACTGGCCGAGGAATACTTTACCAATAGTAAGATGAAATACTACTTATCTATTTCTCTTTAGATGGTTTCCTGAGTGTACGAGAGCACTGTTAAAAATATTTTCAACAAGCTTTAATTTTCTTCATTTCAATTTTTATTTCATTTTAAATTTTTAAATATTTAAATTCTGTTTTAATCCCTGAAATTGACAGTAAAAAAAGAAAGAAAAAAAAAGGAAAGTAAAAAAGAAACAGCATCTGTGGTTACAGAAACTTTACCGTAAAAATACGGTAGCAACAAGGTTTTACGGATTGAAGCAGTAAAAATCTTATATTTCGTTAAATGATATGTTAGGCTAATATACTAACCTGCATGCTGACTGACTAAAATCTGTTTTGTACCTGGAAAACATCAAATGTGAGGTCACACAGCAAATTTCACTGTAAAAAGATGACTTTTTTCACATCTAACAACTGTAAATGTAATTTACCGTTGAATTAGGCCTACATGAAATGCTTCCTTAGATTTCTTACTGTTTTTCACCTTAGGCTGTAAAGGAACTTACCTTAACCTATCTTACTAATTAAGAGATTTTTACCGTAGCATTTTAACAGTCTTTTACCTTTGAAAGTACGATCATTTTTACAGTTTATTAATCTATGATCATGTCCATTGCAGCTCCATTTAACTTTGTTTGGTCCATCCTCCGCTGGATTTTGTTTATTTTCCTCCTTGTGATAAGCATCTCAACTCACATTTATTCCAACAGTGAGTCCTCACAAACCACCTCAATACTAAATACTTTGTACTTTGAACATGTCTTTAACCTCTGTCAATGTTTATTTTTATTTGATTACATGTCACAGTTTTTCTGACCATAGAGAAACATGGAGATACAAAGGTAAGTGTGCACGGGCTCGTTTTTGATCTCATTTAGTCTCCGCTGATAACATCAATAAAACGTGTTTTTAACTGAAATTATCCCATTTGCAGACAACATAATCACATTAGCCTACATGATGTCAAATGCCAAAGAAAAGCGGTGGAAGAATGAGGCAGTCACATTTACTGAAGAATATGAACATCGTTGAACCCAAACCGTCGAGTGTAAATGTAGCTACAGTTTCTATTGTTGTTATTCTTTATAATATATATATATTTTAAAGAAGGCTCACACGATAGCAGCTAATAGCATGGCTACATTGTGTTTCATTTGTTTTGTGTTTTCTTTCTTTAAATAATACGCCTAAACAAATCAAATACATTTTCTTATATATAAAAAACAATAGAGCGGGCAGATTAAAGATGTTTTACAAAATTTGGGGCCCCTTTCACAGGTCTATATTTTAAAGATGTCTTTGCTATGCTGCTAATGTGCTACGTGTCATTCGATTTTGTATTTCCTCTGTTTTTGTTTTTTCTTTTCCCTTTTTCATTTCCTTGGTCCGGCTGAGGTTCTTCTGATGGTGATGTGTGATTACCTTCATGAATATTTGGTGCATGTTCGGGTTTGGGGGGAGGGGAGAAGGGTGGTATGGGGTAACCATTTTGGTTATATTGTATTAGTACATATATAGTATGTTATGGAGTGTTACGTTTTTGAAAAAGAAAAAAGTTTTACAAATAAAGTACTTAAAAAAACAAATGTAATTCCAATTCATGCAATGTAACAAAGCATCAATGAACACATAATTCAACCCTTTTGATGTCAATTTTGATGTAAGAATGCATATATAACAAACATTAAAAACATTTTTATCATTGCACACTGTCCGTATCAAAACTGAAGTGAAGTCGAACATTGTCTGCCGTCTTTGCTAACTTGCTTTCATTATTAGTTGAAGAGAAAAAATAAATAAATAAAAATAAACAAACTTAAAAAAGGCGCACTGAAAAAGAGAGAAAACCAACCCAGTAGCATTACAAAAATATTGTAGTAATTTTTGTATTGATTCCAATTTCAAGAAAAAGCAGTTTCAGTCAACAGTGACTTGATAAAGATGATCTTTTCTTGTAATTTACCATCATTAAACAATAAAGTAGACACAAACGATGGAGTGCAAAAATGCAAAATGGCTTAATTACTGACAACTAAAAAAAACCTAAAAGTTTAACCGTAGTTTCCTTTAAGGCATTTCCTGCATTAAAAGAGTACGAGAATAGTTATGTCTGCTGTCGTAACTACCCCCCTATCATGAGTGCATTTATTGACCAAAATCTCTTACATTTCTAAAATATTTTTCTTGATATATTTTGGAAAAACAAATAATCCTACCATGAAACACAGTATATTCATTTCAAACACTAAACACACAGCAAAACTACACAAAGCCAAGCTCTCAGAACATCTATTGAGCATAAATACCAATTCATCCACATACACAAGGTAACTAATAATGCAATAAAATCAATGAAAACCGTTGTATTGGAGTGGTAGTGGTTCACATATGTGATGACAAAAATATTGCAACCATATAAAAGCGAGCATGTAAACATTCAGAAAACACAATGTTATGAGTGAAAATGGTCCATTTCAATCCGAAAAACGTCAAAGGTCAAATTACATGCAAGTTGTAACAATTTTGCATGGCTTTTCCACTTATTGCAGTTTGAGCCCAAAGAGTGTGAACTACGCCGGCCATCCCAACCTCTTCAGGGATGGAAGGTGGATTGGCAAGTGTTTGTAGCAAATGGAAAACCAGGCGTTTCGTAACCTGTCAGTCAGATCAATACATCATCATGTGTTGGGCTGTTAAAGAAAGCATTTGTTTTTGTGGTTTCTGATGAGAACTTTTTCAAGCTTGTGGTACCAATGCACAAACATTTCTTTAGCAGAGAGCGAGCGTTACAGTTCCTCATAGTCGCCCTCCTCTCTTTTTGCGGAGTCTTCTTCTCCAGCCAGAAAAGCTTCAAGATCATCAGTTTTCTTGCTTCTTGACTTTCTTTTTCTCTTCTCCTTTTCATCTGCGGTCACACCTGCCTCATCTCTTTCCTTTTTCTTGTGCTTGTGTTTCTTCTTGCTGCTTTTGTCATCATCCTGAGATGAAATACAAAGTAGTTATAAAACAAGAGTCCGTAATTTCAACTATGAATTATTATAATGGAATATAATTCACCTCTTTACTCCTGTTTTTCTTTTTTTTCTTTTCCTTGGAATGTTTGCTTTCTTTTTCTATGAGAAGAAAAGTAGAAAGCGTTTATTGATGGCTGATATTATGCAAATATACACTACATTTAAATGTTAAAAGTTGTGCATCAACTTATGTTGCACAATATTTATTCAAAAATCACTAGGAAAACCGATATTGACTGTTATATCGTCTATCACTAATATCGGTTTCCTATAATAACATTTTTCAAGTGACTTGCCATCTTGTTCCTCGCTGCTGTCTTTGCTTTTGATTGACTTTTCCTCGATTCCTAGGCCAAAGAGGTCACCGTCATTCTTGCTTTTGAAGGAGAGTACAGTAGGTTTCATGGGCTCAGGAATTTTAGCTGTGGTGATGTCATCATCGGATAGATCAGGAATATCATCTCTAACTGGGAAAGATTCCTGGAGCAAACAGGAAAGCAAAGGTCTTTTTGGGTTAAATTATCCAGACAAGTCACCAAAACATACAATGCCCATCATTATCAACTTCACTTCAGTACCTTATTCACTTTCTCTATTACTTCCTCCTCACTCTCAAAGTCAGGGTCATCCATGACAAATGAAAGCATCTGTTTGGCCACGGGCTCATCTGGGTCTGTGTCAGAGGACCCTGCCTGAGCCGATTTTTCTTTCTGTTTTACAACCTGTGCTTGGGGATCTGCCAGGGCTTCTGCTTCCGCTGTCTGCAGTGGTCGTGTATTGTGTTCTGGACTAAGAATGGAAGTCTCTATGTTCGGACTGCTGACACTCTCCTGGGCCTGGATCAATGGCTCTTTGTGGATAGGTTTTGGTTTGTCCTCCAGTGATAATGAATCCATAGCCACCCTAAATAACCAAATATTATTAACAATCACCATGAAAACCAGACTGGGTTCAGGAAACAAAATAAATGAACTTGTTGCCCACAACACAAACAAAATTCTAAACTTGCTTCAGCTACAATTGACAAGTTCATTGAGATCTCACTCTTTAATATAGTTTCATTAATCTAATCTATTAATAATGAAAGCCAGGATTCTAAGCTTACAGGTGAGGTTCAGGGTTCAGATCTTCATCCTGAGCCACAGAAGGGTTTGGACCCTCCTCGTCACTGGAGAGAGTGATGTCCAAGTCTTTAGTGGGAATAGAAGCTCTGGGTTTAAGTTCTGCATCATCAGGGTCCAAATCATCCTGGAACCCAGCGACCATGGGGTTACCCTCTTTTCCTTCCCCATCACTAAAATAAACATGTTACAAGTATGGATGCAAATTCAACTTATTTTGTACTGACTAGCTACACTGACTCAGAGACAAAAATGTTTACTTTAATAGAAAGTTCAAAAGAACAGCATTTATTTAAAGGGTTACTCCATCCCAAAATAAAAATGTTGTCGTTAATCACTTACCCCCATGTCGTTCCAAACCCCTAAAAGCTTTGGTCGTCTTCGGAACACAATTTAAGATATTTTGGATGAAAACCGGGAGGCTTGTGACTGTCCCATTGACTGCCAAGTAAATTACACTGTCAAGGTCCAGAAAAGTATGAAAGACATCGTCAGAATAGTCCATCTGCCATCAGTGGTTCAATCTGAATTTTATGAAGCTACGAGAATACTTTTTGTATGCAAAGAAAAGAAAAATAACGACTTTATTCAACAATTCGTCTCCTCCGCGTCACCGTAGCGCCATTTTGGAGAGTATCCACTGAACGCAAACTGTGTATGCTATGTCAGCCGCACCACACGGATTCGCTGTTTTTGTTCAAATCAAAGTTTAAATAAACTTAGAAAACGTATCCGTGTGGTGCGGCTGACACAGACAAGTAGAACAGTATACGCAGTTTACGTTCAGTGAATACTCTCCAAAATGGCGCTACGGTGACGAATTGTTGAATAAAGTCGTTATTTTTGTTTTCTTCGTGTACAAAAAGTATTCTCGTCGCTTCATAACGTTACGGTTGAACCACTGATGGCAGATGGACTATTCTGTCCATCGAATAGTCCATCTGCCATCAGATGTCAGATGTCACGATGTCTTTCATACTTTTCTGGACCTTGACAGTGTAATTTACTTGGCAGTCAATGGGACAGTCACAAGCCTCCCGGTTTTCATCCAAAATATCTTAAATTGTGTTCCGAAGACGAACTAAGCTTTTAGGGGTTTGGAACGACATGGGGGTAAGTGATTCATGACAAAATTTTCATTTTGGGGTGGAGTAACCCTTTAATCAAAGAATTAATCATTCATTCATTCAAAGAATATCACAGGATCACGATACCACGGTTTCCACAAAAATATTAAGCAGCACAAATGTTTTCAACATTTATAATAATAAAAAATGTTTTTTTTTTTTTTTTTTCAGTACCAAATCTGACACTGAAGTCTAGAGTAATGGCTGCTGAAAATTCAGCTTTGCCATCGCAGGTATAAATTACATTGTACAATATATTAAAACCGTTACTTAAATCAATTTTTACTCTATTTTTTATCAAATAAATGCAGTTTTGGTGAGCATAAGAGACTTCTTTCAAAACCATTTAACCAAACCTTTGGATGGTAGTGTATATCGCTTTGAATAAATTTTTTTAAAATAGCATATCACATAATAAAAGTTGATAAAGAATGCCTTCTTTTAATTTGCCCTTGATGTACCTGTCACTATCTGCAGGGCCCGCAGCAGAGAGCTGGGTGTTCATAGCCAGTTTTGGGTTAGAAGGGACACCGTCCTCCAAGAAGCTTTTGTCTAGTCCGTCGTCTGGCACAAAATCATCCACGCTCTGAACTGCAGGCGGAGCCGCTGCAGATACTGGATCTGGCTCTGTGGAAATCCAAGAAGTAAGAGGTCACATGATCTGGGACAAAAACAACTTGCATTAAAAATATATAAACAGCAACAATTACTATAAGCTCCAAACAAGAACTGTAATACATGAAAAAAATTTGATATAATAACATGCATTTTTCGAAATCGCTACTGTTAACTGCTTTAGGTGGGGTGCAGGAGCTAATAAAACCTCTCCATAATTCAGGAATGCAAAGGGTCTTGTGATTTTCTATTGATCCACAACACATCCTTATGATGTGCACGAGTCCTAATCCTCTCCATTTTTCACAGCCTTGTGGGTCGCTCGGGGAAAACTCCTTCTGAGAGAGAGTGTGTGTGTGTGAATGAATTCCTCTCAGCCTTCAAATCTCTTCTGTAGTTCATAGCATTAGAGCAGTCCTTTAACAATGAGTCACTGAAACACTGAACAATTGAGGAGGAAAGACGTAAAAGCTGTTTTTAGTCCAACATAAAAGCTGAATGTTTCTGCTTTGAGTATTTTATAAGCACACTGAAAATGACAGCCGTCATGCGGCACAATATCCAAAGAATAGCTGAGAAAAATGTGAGAATGAACACAAATACTGTTGGTTGAAGAGCTTACAATCACTTGACCGACATGCAGCTAGAAGCACCATGCTAAAACTCACCCTGGGCGACTGCTGGAGGATCCTGGGTGGGAGCGGAGCCAAAGAGCCTGGAGATGAAGCTGTGTTTCTGGGTTTGAGGAGCAGAGGCAGAAGCCTGAGCTGGAGCAGAGACCGTCGGGCCGGGGTGAGCAGGAGAAGGGGAGGGAGAGGTCGCAGGCGCTTGTGTTGAGGAGAGAGGAGGAGGAGGAGGAGGGGATGGAGAGGGGGATGGAGCCTTCAGGGTCTGGGAGGGAATGGGAGGCTGCTGGGGGCTACAGGGGCTGGAGCTGCTAGTGGAGCATCTGCTCTGAGGAACGACGGGAGACTGCGAGCCTGAGGAGGGGCTCTGTCCGTTAGCAGGGCCGGGAGAGCTGTAGCCTTTAATACCAGAGTCTTTCATTTCCAGGAAACTGAAAGTTATAACAGACACCTACTGTATCATAAAAGTCAGACGGCACTGACTGCAGTTCACAAACCTAAAAATAGGCATTTGAGCATGTTCTCATAATTTCAAACAGCCCAACAATCTCACTTTTGTGAAGGAATGTACAATACTGTTCAAACGTTTGGGGTTGGTATGATTTTTTTAAATGTTTTTGAAAGAAGTCTCTTATGCTCACCAAAGCTGCATTTATTTGATCAAAAACAGTAAAAACAGTAATATTTGGAAAAATTATTACAATAAACAATGTTTTCTATTTTGATATATTTTTTAATGTAATTTATTCATGTGATGGCAAAGCTACATTTTCAGCAGCCATTACTCCAGTCTTCAGTGTCACATGATCCTGCAGAAATCATTTTAATATGCTGATTAGATGCTCAAAGAAAAACGTCTTATTTTTTATCAATGTTGAGAACAGTTGTGCTGCAAACCTTGTTTTTTTATTTTTTTACAGGATTCTTCAATAAATAAATAAATAATATATATAATATATAAATGTCTTTACTGTCACTTTTGATTTATGCAATTATTAATTAAAAAAATTATACAATTTCTTGAAATGAATGCATCTTTGTTGAAAAAAGTATTGATTAAAAAACATTATTGACCCCAAACTTTTGAACAGTTGTATAGCTGTATTTGCATGGAATGTTGCTGATATTTGAATCAGAATAATGCTTTAACTGTCCAGCAGATGGAATTAAACTACAGGAAGTTTGTTTGGGGTGTTTTTTAGTTCTTACATCTCATAATTCTGGTCTTCTGTCTCCTGCTGAACCGTTAGCTCCTCTAGCGTGGCATCGATGTCCAACTGATTAGTCTCTAGCTGTCGTAACAGGGTCTCTCTCTGTGGAAGTTGGCAGTAGAACTTCAAACTAAAGTTTCATTCACTATCGTTTCAATGAAAGCTGTAACAACTATAGTAATGGGAACAGTAACTGGGAATACAGTTAAAAATAACTGATCTCATTTGTGCTGGGCACATGACACAGATTATTGAGCTTAGACAATATTAACAATTACAAATGTTCACTAGCTTTGTCTGGTAGCTGGTTGAGTTTTGATTTGAATAAACCTTTAGCCTTGAAGAGATATTCTAGGCTAGAAAATTAACCTACTTACCTGAAGCTGTAAGAACGGAATGTTGAAAAATCGGTGCAGATATTTTAAACCAAAACCGTTCTTCATGGAAGATTCTGCATAATGGATGTAAGAGGAACCAAGGGGTCTACAAAATCATGGAGACATCAAACATCAGCCCACTGACAATAATACAAGATCTTAAACACATCTCATTAGTGAACATAGTCCCTATTTCAACTCTTTAATTCAACATCAACCCCTAACCTGTTAAGGCCAGCAATGAAGTCACGGATGTCATCAGGCAAAACGACTCTGTGTTCTCCCATGTCCCGGTAATTTCCAAGTACACACACTGGCACATGAGTGGGAACCTTGGGCAACTCCCGCAAAATGTAATTATAAGTCCTATTGGATCATAAAAAGCATAGATTTGAAAAACTAAGGGCTAGCTGAAGTTAGCATGCTGGAGAAGTAGTCTATAGAGATGCTAATTGTATTTGTTCACCTACCACTGCTTGGTGATGTCAAACATCAAGATCACACCATTGCAGTTTTTGTACACGTCCAAAAACTCAGCATCCAAGGCCAGTTCACTCTCCGTCTGCTGAAGGCACAGAGACATTTTTATGTTTCTGAAAGAAGTCTCTCATGCTCACCAAGGCTGCATTTATTTGATTAAAATATGCAGTAAAAACAGTAATATTGTGAAATAACTGCTTACTATTTTAATATATTTGAAAAAGTAATTTATTCATGTGATGGCAAAGCTGCCATTACTCCAGTCTTCAGTGTCACATGATCCTTCAAAAATCGTTAAATATGCTGATTTTGTGCTCAGGATACATTTTGCATTATTATTATTAGTCTTGAAAACAGCAAACAACGTTTATTTGAAATAGAATTTTTTGGGGGGTCAATTCAACGCATCCTTGCTAAAGAAAATCATTAATTTCTTTCATAAAATAAAAAAATCTTACTGATAACCAGTGTTGGGGGTAACGCATTACAAGTAACGCGAGTTACGTAATCAGATTACTTTTTTTCAAGTAACTAGTAAAGTAATGCATTACTTTTTAATTTACAAGAGAATATCGGAGTTACTTTTTCAAATAAGTAACGCAAGTTACTTTTTTTCCCCCAATTTATTGATTGACAGCTCTCCTGTCCCCATGTTGAGAGAAATCAGAAGATGTTACTGTAGTTCTAAAATAAATATGAATATGCATTAATTCAGGGGTGGGCAAACTTGGCCCTTCCAGGCCACTTTCCTTCAGAGGTTAGCTCCAACCCTAATCAAA